>NW_024356504.1:24889853-24922353 GCF_014805655.1 Passer montanus | reverse complement strand
TTATGGTGTCTGAGCTGGAGCACGTGGATTTGATGCTTCAAAAACTGGCTGATAAGGTCTGGTTGGTTCCCAAAACAGGCAAACTGCCTCTGCATGCTCACTGAACATCATTTAATTTGTGTCTGGCTGGAAAACTTCCTGTCTACATGGGTCAAAATGGGGAGGTGGAAAAAGGAAGGAGAGACTGCATGGAAATTGTTTAGGGATGTAGACACAGAATTTCCCTCTGTGGAAGGAAACAATTTTTGCAAGGATAGGGAGGGATTTAGGTTATCTTGTGTGACTTCTAGCACAGCATCACTTTCATCAACCATAAAATCCAGCTTGAGGTGTCAGTGAAGCCTGAAGTGCAGCTGGGACTCAAATTTATGATACATCTGAAGTCTTAGAGTGGGGTTTGATGAAGTATTGGCATAATGGGAATCCTCAGAGAGATCCTGCCTAGCTTGGGTGGTCTCTCCCCTCAGCATGGTGCTTGCTCTGCATCCCTGTAGTCTTGTGTGATGGCTGATCTGGTCTGGTGGCTCACAACTGCCAGGAAAAGTTGGTCCTGCTGCCCTGCCTGCTTTGGCTGTGCATTCCCATGCTCTCTCCTGCATGAGGTCTGGTCCGTGTCCAACCCCTTGGTGGTCTGGTTCAGCATGAATAGCTCTGAGAAAAGCAATGCAGCAAAGAGGGCTGGAAACATGCAGCTGGGACTAGAGGCTGAGTTAGACCTCTAGCAGGAGCAGTCTCTGAGGGCTCAGGTCTCTTGGGAAGCCTCACACTACTGATATCCATGTGGTCTGAGCTCCCTCTTCTAGAGTACCCCATGGAGTACTCAAGGCATCCTTCTGGAGGCATGAATTAATGCAGAGCTCTGACTGTCCTCCTCTGAGCACCTGGATCATCCTATTTTTCTTTTCCTTAGCAGCTTTCTTTTAGCTCAGTCAGAGGGAGTGAGAATGAGTTCACCTGGCTTCAGAAGCCTACATCAGAGCTCATTTGGCCTTCCTTTACACCAACAGGGAGAAATAGATCTTTCAAAATGCATTTCATCTGGACTGGTTTTATATCTAGTTTAGGATGAGGTTAATCCCACATTAATGGCATCTCCTTTTCTAGCCTGACTGTGAGAAGAGCCCAGCTCAGATGTCTGCAAGATAGACATCTGCATTTGGTCACATAAATCCCACCCGTAGAGCCGCTCCACTAATGTGATGAACCCAGATGAATGGCTTCAATTAATAACAACAATAATAATGTAGACTCTACAGTCTAAATATAGAAAATAATTTCAGTTCAGTTTTTTTCAGATGTAAGCCAGATCTTCCCTTGGTGTTGGGCAGATCATTTTTGACTCAAGTGAGACTCATGGTGACTGGCTGGTTGCAGTGGTCAGGAGCAGTGGTGGTACTTCCTTTAAGCAAACTAAACAAATATGCTCTTCCTGCTGATAGGAATAGGAAAATCTTCCAAGGTGAATGTTTGGTTTTGTTATTTTGAAGGAGATTGGAAAGCAGTGCCTCAGTTGAAGATATCCTTTGTAAAAACACAATGGTTGCAACTTTCTGTAACTGCTCACGACCCCCAAACTTACTCTTTATTAGTGTTTCTCATTCAGCTCGAGCTGAAGCAAACAAATGAAACTAATTACTCTTGAAGTTGGGTATTGCCTTCTTGAGCTTTATGAGCCTATTTTTCTGAAATTAGAAATTGCCTAACTATGTGGAATGGTTCCAGCAAAACTGTTTCCTACAGCCACAATTTTTGCAGTCACACAAGTGTTTTGTGGGCTACCTTTGGGTAGGCAGCAGTGACATCCAGTGGCCAGCAACCTGATCACAGGTCTTCTCCCAGAACCTGTCTCACCTGGGACATCTCTCCCTTGGGTAATGTTGTGAGAGCACATTGAGGTTTAATACACTCATTCCATTCAGTGTTTTTTGGGGGGTTTTGTTGGTTTGATTTGGCGTTTTTTTTTGTCTGTGAGGTTTTAAAATCCTCATGTAGATCTTCTCCAAAACACCAGCAAGGACTATGGAAATGTACTGATTAACCACCAAAAACAAAGTTTTAAATTATTGGTTTCAACAACAATAAAAGTACTTTAATATGGTTGTCCACAGACATGGATGTCTAAATATGTGTTGAAGGACAAGGTGTGGATATTGATGTTGGAAAAGTTTGCAATTCTTTGGGTTCTCTACAGACAGAATACAAAAAGCCTATGGGAAATGGAACATAGCAATAGAGACCATGCATATATTCTTTTAGTAGTAGCTTATTTATTTTCAAGGCAGTGAGTCGGATCCCAAGTGAGTCAGTTCATCTCAGACTAAGAATGAAGACCATGGTTTTTCTTTTTAATTCCTAACAATAAGCATGGATCAGGATTAGATCCACAGTTATGCACCTCTAATTGCAGGAAAAGCAGTTGAACTGGTGGTGCATGTTCAGATCACTTGTGCCACTGCCATGTTCATATGGTCTCTGAGCCTTTCTAAACCAGGGACCCATGGTCCACCTTAACTTTAAATAGTTACTCCTTTCAGTTATGTCAGCTACTTAAATTTATTTGCAGACAGTCAATTCATATTGATCATAACTCGACCTTTCAGTGACCTTGAGCAAAGGTACTCTGTGACTGCTATAGATATTGTGATCAATACTGGAGAGCAATTGACTACACCTAGTTACTGATAAATGAAGTTTAAAAAAATTTTAAAAGTACACTGTTTTCAGAAACAAAGATAACTGCTCATTTAGTCTGCTGTTTGTGAAGGTTTAATATTGATACATGAAGTTATAATGACATCCTTGGGCATTCTCAAATGGTGGAAAACAATAGGGTGCAGAGTCACTGTGGCACATTAAGGAGAAAGAATCATTAGTTCCCAACTTCAAATAAGAAATTTCATGATATTTATGACAACAACACTGAGAACAAACACACTTAGCAGCGCTCATCGGAGAAGGCATGTATCAAACTGTGCCTCTTTTCTTTATGTGTGAGCCAGGTCTAGTGAAATAAAGCACTGCATTACTGTGCACAGAACAAAGCCTTTAGTACCACTTATTCTACTTTAGCACCACTCTCCTTTGCACATTTGTGCCTGAATTAAATTGAGCATCCCCAGGTATAACCAACTGTAATCATGAGGAAGAGATCACTGTGGTCTCAGCACATCTGGTACACATTGATACCCCTCCCCACACTGCCTGAAGTTGAAAGGGAAGATGCGAGGGAGGTTTTCCCCTGATATTCCTCTCACTTAGCTCAGAGTCCCGCTGAGCAACGGGAGCTAAGTACCAGCAGCTGAGACAGAAAGTCCATTGGCAAAATGGTAGCAGGCTGCAAGGGAGGGTGGTTTTACCCCCAAATCTACAGGAGAAGCCTCTCCAGTGTCTGGGAGTGAGGTGTGATGCCCACAGGATGCTCTGGGGACATGGGAGCAGGAAAGCTCACAAAGGTACAAGTGAAGCTCACCCCTACCAGTGGCCCTGAGCTCACTTTCTGTCAACACTGCTTGCAACACAATCTGAGTCTGGCATTTTGCATGTTTTGGGGTTTTATAGGAGTAGATTTCTACATGTGTGACATTCTTTACAAAAGAAATTAATTAAATGGTGGGACGGTTCTAGCTACGCAAATCAGAAACAGGAGGGGAAACGTTCTGCAGGCACAGACCTCCCAGAGATCTCCCCGTGCTCTTCCGCGTTTCCCCCAGGCGCTTCAGCTTCTCTGCCCATTCCTAAAGTTAATCTCCTGATCACATTTCTCCAGTCCCATACTGTAAGTGTGCTTTTTCTTTTTCTTCCCCCCCGCCTGCCCCCCACCTCCCTGTTTTTTTGTAGAGACAGTGCCTTTCTGCAGGCTCCCTCTATGTCAGACTCTTCAGTCAAGCTATTTATTAATAAACTGGTGTTTTCAGTGAGCTGGCACATCAATACACTACAGAGTGGTTCAGTTAGCCAGCATTCTGGGAAATCCTTTGCTCTATTGAAGAACTGTAAATCTCCATTATTGCTTTCCATAGCACAAATAAAGAATTGCCTCTTACCTTCGCAGCATTCTCTTTGTTAATTTTTAAGGGTGAATGCATTCATAGTCCCTAACAAAGTAGATCTGCTGGTGCCTAGCCTGGATACAAGGCATTTACTGGGCCTTGGGTTAGTTATTTTTTTGGTATAGCTTCAGCTGCTACCTGGAAAATCAGCTACAGCAAAGGGAAGCCAGGGTGAGAGCAGCAGGAAGCAATATTGAAACATTAGGATGAAAATAATCATCAAGACTTTAGGACTTTTTTCCAAAACGAACCCAAACTGGAGGCTTTGCCGATTAGTCCATGACTGATTGAAGAGGTATGTCACCTGCTACTACATGGCAGCACATCCCATCACATTACAATTGCCTGCCTGGAGTCATTATGGTGTATTACATCCTTTTGTTATCAAACTGTGTCATGTTGCATCACAGTCAGGAGCAGCCGGACGGGGACGTGGCTGACACGTTGCCTGTAACAGATGCAATGAGACATAGCTTCCAAAGCACATACCTGCTTTTAGTCAAGGCTCAATTTGCTCTGAGCGTATTTTGACATATCTAGAGAGGGTTTGAAGTCTCAGGTAATCCCCTTCTGTGTTTTCCAGCTCTCACTCAAGGCACTAGTCTTTCTGTTGGACCAGGGAGAAATGCAAGCTTTAGATTTCTTGGCTTGTTGCAGCATCATCAAATAGGTATGAAATCTTGCTTAGTCTAGTTAGTGCAATAAATACATGATATCTGGGAATATTAAGAACTCTGGGAAGGTTTTTTTTTAAAGCATAATCCCAAAAGCTTAAAGAAATAAAAAGGACTTCTAATTTCTCTTCAAAAAAAGGGTAAAAATGGAGAAACTATGGTAAAAGTATCAAGACTGGGCTTCCAAACTACTAAGATAGTGAAATAACAAAAGCAAAAAAAAAATAATTTCTCATATTAATCTTGAATTATAACAAGTTTTTAATATGAATGCATATGACATTCATGGCATGCCAAATGAATTCTTTATGATCAGAGCCACTGCAATCAATACGAAATGAATTCATAATAAGATACTTAAAATAAAGTGTTACCACACACACAAAAAAAATCCCAATAAAAGGCCATCATCAAAACAGCAGTCTATAAGTAAAGCCCAGCAAGATGGTGCCAGCTATGAGAGTCAATGGTAACTCTTATTTATTCTTTTGTTTGACGTTTTTCTCTCCCTCTTGTAATATTCATACAAATCTCCTTGAAGGGTGGGATGATGGTGTGAGAGATGCGTGGTGTGGGACAGTGGCAGAGTCAGGGACAGCACAAAGGAGAGGCTGATGAATGGGGATGAACAAACACTAAGGTGATATTGACAAGAAGAATGGCAGAAAGTGGGAAGGGAAAAAGAACAAAACCATGAGAGGCAGACGGACAAGGCATGAAGGAGTAGGAAGTTCCTCTAGTAAAGGCTGGTGGTTGATAGGAATATTAATGCTTCATAGGACAAACTACTTCCAGAAATTTTTTGTTGGTGGTGGGTTTTGGTTTTTTTATTTTTTTTTCTCCTTCCTTTGAATTTATACTTTAATTGCCTAGTTTCTTATAAATCTTCTGGATCTCAAAAATTGGAAGCTAAAAGTGCAAGTAGAGGGAGCAACCCAGGAGCACAGGGTTCCTCTGTACTTGGGCAGTCTGTCAATATCTGTTTTGCTATGGGTAGACTTATCAGGTCAGGAAGAAACACTTTTCAAAGAACAGTGTGTGCGCAAGGAAATCCTCTGCAGAAGGTGCATTACCTACCTGGAGCTGTCATGCAACCTCTGAAGGAAAAGGAATTACCTGTGTTGTACTGGTATAGCTGACAGCTAAATCTGCCCTAATCTGCCTTAATTATACTCTTCAGAACAGGGCCTTTCTGGTGATTTGAGGGCGGGAGGTTCAGCAGGGAATAAGAGTCAACTGCTTTCCCTTCTAGTTAGAATAGGGGGGAATTAGCTGGATGACATTAGGAGAGTTTCTAAATATCTTTCCTGCCAATATTTGATTAGGGACTTTAATTTCATTAGACAAACTGATTTTTTCATTAGCCAAACTGATTTTTTCATGCATTGCTCTCTCCTTTTAATGTGTAAATTACATGGGATTTGACTCTCATTACTCCATTGATATGGGTGATGCCTTCAAACGGACACTGGCGCCGTGCTCACGGACTGGTCTCCAGCAAAGAGCTACTTTTGCTGTGGGAAAACATGCTGTAAATATCCAATTCAGCATCCCCTTGCACGCTCTTCGTTGGGAGAGAAAATCCCAGCATATGGCCTCGGTCTCCTGGTTGTGGTATGAAGTAAGATTTCATCACACAAAGCATAGTTCAGGTAGAATTGTGGGATGGAAGTGATGGAGGACACAGTTCAACACATGTGTGCCCATTTAAAACTTGAGCAGTTACAATGATTTCAGGGCAGCCTTTGTTTTTCCAAATCAAGATTAGCATAATTTGTTATCTTTTGATAATTTTAATTTTGACCATTTATGTCTCATCAGTTTTTTTTTAATAATATTGTCACCATTTAAAACTAGTTTTACTGAACAAATGAAGTATCTAAGCAGTGACACTGAAAGGTACTTAAAAATGATTTTTTCTGGGTTTATTTGGGATAAAATGAAGTTGAAAAAGACATGCCAGATGAAGTTTCCAGGTACTTCTGTAATTGTGAATGAGCAATTTCAGCTACAGTCCTAAAGTCTGGATCATCATGCGTCGTGTTCTTTGCTGCCTGGTGCTCTATATGCCCAATAAAACATTGGGGGATGTAACTGTGCTGGTATTAAGCATATGAGACAAAATTAAAAAAGAAAATATTTTGGTTCTAAAGCCACAGCAGTTGAGTCTGCGATTCTATTAAACCTCATACATGAAGCTAAACCGATCCTTGTTTTACTGGCTCCTCAGAATATACAGGTGCTGAAGGAAGAGAGCCCAGTTGTTATTGCCAGATAAAACTCTCTGCTTGGAGTGGAAAAAGTAGGATTTAAAGCAGTGTTTGCTGCTGTTGCATAGCTTTTTAAAAGGAGAACATGAGCTTTTATTATTGAGGCAGTTATGGGAACACCCATCAGTTTTATAGGCTTGTGCTTTGGCAAATAAACATGTTGACAAAATTTCTATAATTGTTTTGAAAGTACTTTTAATAAAAGGGCTTATTTTGAGTGATGTTGAGTAGATATATTCAGAAGAGAAGTAGAAAGAACTTTGACATTTCATATATATATTTTTTTTAATTTCATGCCAGTTCTGTGTTGGAAAAGGCTGAACGAAGCATCTCAGCAGAGGTCTGGGTGATGCTGTGCATTGGAAAAGCCAAGGAAAGTCAAGGTGTCTTGCTTATTGAAGTGATTAATGATTTAGCATTAATATGGGTTCAATATTCCATGGTTTAGCCAGATTGTAACGTTCTGTTTGTCAGAGTTCTTAAAGGTTGGATTCTGGACACAGGTCTTTGGTGCCCAGGAAAAGAACTAATCCATGTATGGAAATACTTCAGTTTAAAGTTTCGAAATGTTTGTGAGTTCTCAGGGGAAAAAAAAAGTCAAATTTGGATTATAAGAAATGGGCAGAATTTCTCAATCAAAAGCTGTTTTTCTGCAAACTGTCCTTTACGTTTGTGCAGATTCTCTACGTCAGACAAAATATTTTCCTCCATGTTATATTGTAGGTATGGGTTTATTTATACTAAATATAACATCATTATATAATAAGTTCTCTTGGAGTGCTTGGTACTGTACAAACCACAAAAATTTTTGCTCCAGTGACCTTGTAATATAAAACTGAGGGAGCAATCACATTGCATTATGTGCCAGTGTGGTGAAATTAGTTTTGTACAGCCTAGGCAAAAGGATCTCCCTTGTCATCCAAATTACAGGACTGGGGCCCATATGTATGCACTCTGCCTGTTTGTTTATGCCATATGAATGGTAATACCAGGAAATATTTTTAAGGGTTGATGTCCCTTTTCCCTCTGCATTTGTGGGTTTTGTTGGTTTTTTTTTAAATATTTCTCTCCTGAGTAAAATGTGTCCATTCAACAGAGTTGAAATGAGTTATGTTAATCTTCCAACATAAATGTGAAACACTTTCAGTTGTTTTGCTGCCATTAGTTGTCCAGCTAAAATGCAGAGACCAATTTATAGGCAAGTCTCATAATACAGAAAGTGTTTTTTGAGGTGAGGTGCATAGAAAGAAACATGGGTCTTTGGCTGAGGATTAAGAATGAGCTTTAATTGCAGAATTTCTTCTTCATTGACTTTTCCTTAAATGCAGACTTATTTCTATTTTATATAATTCCAAGCTCATGCAGCCAAAAGAAGATTTTCTAGCAGTGGGGAGTGAGCTTTTTAAAAATCATCATGATTCTCTTCTTTGAAAGGAGTAAGCAAGAATCAATTTTCTTAACTAGAAAAGTTGGCTGAGTTGCGGGTTCATCTAGAGCAGAGTGAACTCTTGGAGATCTAAACCAAGAAATGAGAGAGACAAAAAATTAGTGTGACTTCTTCCTTCAGCTGGATCCTGGGAGGAATATGTGGGGCAATCACAGAGGATTTAATGAGCTTTGCCTTCAACAAATCAACAGAATCTCAAAAGATGCATACTTAGGTATTTTCTAAACAAAGAGTTTTCAACAGCTCATGGAATCATAGAATGGTTTGGGTTGGAAGGGACCTTAAATATCACCTAATTCCCACCTCATTGCCATGTGCAGGGGCACCTTCCATTATCCCAGGTTGCTCCAAGCCCCATCCAGCCTGGTCTTGGACACTGCTAGGGATCCAGGGGCAGCCAAGCTTCTCTGGGCCTCCCCACCCTCACAGGGAAGAATCTACATACGAAGACTAAACCTTCCCTCTTTCAGTTTGAACCCATTACTCTTTGTTCTTGCCCTACCCACTGACTTATTTATCAAAATACTCATTAAGTGGAGCAGGGAGCTGTTGCAAAGACCCAGTTGACCAGGAGGACCACAAAGACATGTTGAGTAACCCATATCACCCCCTCCAAATGCCAATTCCCAGCTGGCCTGCTGGCTGAGAGATGGATTTCGTGCATGGTGGAAGTGTGGAAAGGCCCCACCCTCTGCCCCTGGGGAAGCTGCTGGGTTTCCCTGAGCCCAGAGGATTCAGCCCTGCAGGCCTTTCCCTCCTGTTTGAGGCATCTGATATCGATATTGATGTTTTTGGTGAGGCCGGGGCTCTCTAAGGCACGTATCCCACCAGGCTCCATGGAGTCTGCACTCCATGGAGATGTATAGGCAGAGATGGAGAGCAGCCAAGAACGGCTGCTGCTCAGGAGGGCGAGTGCTGCGCTATGGAATGGCTTAGATTGGTTTCAGGGCCTTCCTTTAGCTAATATTTGTTACTTTTCCACGGAAAATAGAAGTAGGCTTGCATTTCAGGCTTCTTTTAACCTCAGATCATCTGGGTTTCATAGGTACCGGTCATACCGTAAGCTTAAACGTTCTTTTTCTCACATGTTCTCTTTCAAGCAGAGTCAAGGCAGATTTTTATTTTTAAACATTTGGAGTTTGTTTTCATAAAGTTTCTCCAATCAAGACAGTATCCAAGCCATCTTGGTTTGTCGTCGTACATCCAGTATTACTACATTAGCTCTTAATAAAGAACTCATGCAAAAACCAGATTCCCTTCACACTAACTACAGAAACATGTTATGGGAATGTGACCATAGTGCTGTGTGGAAAATGATATTACTTACAGAAGATTTGTTGTCACATAACAGCCTGCTCATCTGCTGATTACTATCTTACGTTTATTGTGCATCTTCCTTTGTGCAGTGATACTTTCAAAAGTGTTTAAAATCTCTGCAGTAAAACAAAATAATGTATTTAAAAAAAAAATCCCGACATGCCTCTGCTAGCATTGAGCTAAATCCAAACTAAAAGCAAATTTATACATATGCTGTATATTAAGCTTAACCAGGGTAACGCCCCCTTCCTTTGGTTTTTGGAAAAGAGTCCCACATTGTCACATGTAAAGGGACATTTCAGCACTGATTTTCATTTTCATGAGATTAAAAGTGAAACATGTAACCACAAAGCTGGTTTATGTCATCCCCTGTTGGAGCCAGCAGTAATGCCAAAAATTAGATATTTGATAGGTTTGTGAGAGAAACAGATGCAGGAGGGATGCCATTCCCACAATTTTAAACTCCTTCTTATCTTTAAGCTAAAAAGAACATTCCAGATGAAGAAAATCTATCTTATTGGCTTTAGAAAATAGAGGAATAAAGTTGCCAACAAAAAAAAAAGGGGAAAAAAAAAAGGAATAAGAAGAGAAGTTAATTTAAAACCAATGTCAGTCTTGGGGAATTGTAAACCATAATTGACAGAGAGAGTGTGTGTGTATTCATATATGTGTGCACATCTATAAAATAAATAGACTGAGATGGGGCATTTCCCTTCCTTTTTGATCTGTTTAATGCATCCTGCGGTCTTGCTTTGGCTTTTTTTTTTTTTTAACACTTTTGGGTGCAGAAAGATGGGGGACGATAAAAACCAAGGGAAGAATCTCCCCCAAACACATACCAAATAAACTCAGTGAAAGCATCCAAAAAGTATTCTTTCGGCTTTTTGTTTTGGAAGCAGTTTGTATGTCCCTGTTCTTTTAATTTCATTCTGCCAGCTGTCTGCTAAACAAATCTAGCCAGGTGGGGCTTACAACCCATGACTAAAAAACCTACTAGTGCAGCTGTCCAGCTTGCCTGGAGGAAGAATTCTAACAAATGGCAGGAATGAAAAGATTGGTTTTGTTTTCAAGAAAGTAGCTATGGTACCTTCCTTGCCTCGTTGTTGGTTTGTTGTTTTTTTTGTTCTGCTTGCTTCAGTTAACTCATGGCCTCCTAAGGTTTTACAGAGTAATGGAAAATCCACTTCTGTGGTTCATCATTTAACGTGGTATTGCTTGGATTTCTTTCTCTCCCTTTTTTTTTTTCTGTAACGATTTTTTTTTTTCTGTGTTAGAAACATAGGGCAGCTGCTTTGAGTGTAGCTAAATGTAAAATAATCCGACACTTTCCCTACAAAAGCACTGGTAAGCCATATAGTAGCTTAGCTGGATTTTTAAATATTCAAGAGTTGAATATATAACTAGTGAAGGGTGGTGGTTGGTATTGTTTATCCACAAGCTGGGGACAGAACAGGCTTCTTTGCACTGCTTCATCAATCGACCTCAACTGTGATTTTCTAGTCAGCAAATGAGCGCTTCATTTTCTGTGTCTGTGTTGAGCTAAACAAGAGCTATGCTAAAAATTACCAAACCGCCATCTGATCTATAGTTTCAGCAATAGAAGATTAGCATGTGAGCCACTGAGACACCTTCCCTCACTCCTGCCAGAAAAAGGAATGTGTGAAAGGTGTTTGTCACCAACTCCACTTAGGGAATTCAACTGAAAATCTCCCTCTGCTTCTTGTTGGGTAACAGCCCAAACAAAAAATAATTGGTTTTTGGCCCAATCCTGCCTCCTTTGAAGCTGGTGACATCTTGTTCTTTTGACATCCTTGGTGCAGGTCCATGCTGACTGAGAGTGATCTGGTGGAGTGATTTGCTCAGTGAGGAGCTGAGGGTTTTTGGCACTTCTCAGGTATCACTCTGGTCTTATGGGTCCCAACTTTAAAGGAACACATGGCATTAACACCTCTCAGAGTCCGGGTGGTGCCTCACAGTAAAGCTGCAATACAGGCTTTGGGTTTGGTCCAGAGCTAGTAAAATATCTGTGCTTATGTGGGTGTGTGAACAGGGCTGCTGAAGTCAGTGGAGCCGGTTTGACCAATTGCTACTTATCTAATGATAGAAAATTTCAAGTAAGGTTAGGACTTTTTGGATGGACACTCTAGTCAAGTGACTAAGTGCTTTAAATGAAGCTTTAATTGCTGAACTGGAAAAAAACCACATTAAATTCTTGTAGACTTGATTTCAGTGACTTATCTGTTTCCTTATAAGCCTACAAACAGATCTGCTAAGCAAAATTTGGAGGTACAAACTGAGTCCTACTGATTTTCCCAAGACAGACAGGTGCCAGGCCCAAACACACCTCTCTGAATGATTAGACCTTCCTTTGGGAAGCAGCAAGTTGCACATAATGCAGTCAGTGCTTGCCATTTTCCTCTTTCTATTTGCCATCGTCACAAGAAAAAGCGGGTGCAAAAAGAACGTAATGATGGTTTCCACACCTCTTTGTGTCACGTAGATTTGTCTGCACCCACCAAGCCAGTGGGTTCGGATAACATCCCCTTTCCAACCAATTTGGGAGATTGAGACCTGTCTCTGCAGATGGGATGGGGGAGCAGCAGGGACTTGATGGGCTGCTCAAGTCAAAATGGCATAGAGCGCGGGCAGGCACGGCCAGATTGCTGTTGCAGGCGCCGTTATTTCCTTTTGTTGTATAACAAGGCATGAGTGATATTGGTTTGGGGTGCTCACAAGCCAAGAAAAAAGAAGGCCAATTTTTCATGAGGAAATTGAAGTGCTGATGCAGAACTAACCCTCACGGTTTGTTGTTATTTAATGAAGAAGCAGTGAGTGGGGGATTTTGGCAAAACTTGGTGCGCAAGCATAACAATTGCAATGTCATTATTTAGCACACAATGGAGTAACAAAGGTAGTTAAACACTACAATTAAGGACAGTGTTAAGATTGTCTGAAAGCAAAAAAATGTGGCTGTGTTAGTCTCTAACACCATATAGAAATATATTAACTTCATTCATATTTTTTCCTGAACCTAGGGTTCCTAGAATGGCTCCAGCAATACCACTGGAATTATCTCACTTTGGTGATATTAGAGTCTCTGGACATTGTTATCAAACTTAGTTCTTTTACCCATTTTTCTTTATTGTTGGGCAATGGCAAATGTATATATTACAGTAAAAACGCTTACGTTCATTTCCCATTTATGTTCCTGAGAACAATGTCAGATTCTAAAGGTCTGCACAATGTACAGAAGATATATATGTCTATGCAATAGCAGGATAATATTGAGAAAGCTGAGCCTCGAGAGTAATTTGCCATAAATTATTTTACCTGGTATTATAACAACTTCTTAATGTAAAGGATTTTCTGGACTTGCGGTATTTGTACAAGAAGTTCTGTTTTATAAAAGAAAAGGAGAAGGGTTGGGAGGTCAAAAATACTGTATTGCAGCTTTCCTTTAATTTTCCATACATTTTCAAATATGATTCTAAATACAATGGCTATTAAACTGGATGAGCCTGAATGAGCTTGGCTTTGGGAGAGGAGAGCTGTACCACATTTTGCTAAACCCATCACCGTTTCCTGACAGCCATGAGAGGGCCTTTGCTTCTGCAGACCTTGAACAGAGGATGGGAGACCCAAGAAAGCTCCAAAAGGCTGTGTGGGATTACACCAGTCTAGTCAGTGAGCCCTGGTGCCAAGGGTGTAATGGAATATTACAACCATCTGCTGTCCAAGGCCGTTATCCCAGTGGCTCCTGGACACCACTCGCCCTCCTCATCATGGCAGCAGCGTGTCACCATGGTATCTGGAGCACCAGGGGGAGGTGGCACAAGTGCAAGTGACACAAAAATGCTCTTGAATTGTGGAGACCTTCTCCACTTCTACGCTCTTTGCTGCGCAGTACAAAAATGGGTTCCCATTACAGCCTCCACATAATCCAGGCAAGCATAGCTGTTCCAAGGTTGTAATCTCCCTGGAATGCCTGAGAATGGGAACAATTGGCCAACTCTCATGGTTTTAATATGCTGTTCACCTAATTTGGTGGCTGAAAGTTTCCCATGGTCAATACATTTATTTTTTTTTACATTTATCTGCAGTGCTTATACTATTTTTATTTTAATAGTAGAACTCAAGTTTTTAGAGCTACAATTTTTCTTTCACTCCTATATGCAGAAATATGAGGCTGATCCTCATGGAGACATCCTCCATCTGTCCCTTTTCCATTAATTGCAATGTGCTGGAAGCCACAGAACTTTCAGGAAAGAAAGATTCTGATTGCTGAGGAACAGGTCAGAAGTCAGGAAAAGAAATATGAGATGTAAGATTGAAATCAAGTTTGCCAAGGAAGTCTGAAGATAAAAAAAATGTGGTGTAACAGTGGACAAATAATATCCTATGGACTCTGAGGAACAGGAGAGGGAAAAAATTCCAAGATACTGAACAAGGGTTGGAGGACAGGAATTGAACATGAATGGTAGGAAACTTTGGTGACAAGGTGGGCCTGTGACTGTGGGACTGAGACTGGATCTACAGCAGAAGGCCAGTGGGAATGGTATCTCTCGGGATCCCATGGGAAGTAAATGAAAATTTGAAACACTAGCCAATAGGGATGAATTTTGGGCTGGAAATGAAGAGGCATGGATGGGATTTATTAAAAGCTAGTAGCTAATGATTTTTTTTTTTCAAGTCATATATGAATTCATTTTCTGGAGGAGGGAAGAGGTTAAAAGGGTAAAATAGTTTCAAACACTGAATACATCAATAAATATGGGTACTTCAAATAGTGGTAATATCTTAACATCTGAACATTTCTCTGTCTGAAGAGCTTTTGAGTTTAAGTTGGTGAATAACATGGATTCCAGCCACTCTGGCCACTTCCTGTGGGGATAATCTGCAGGTCAATAAAGAGATAATATTAGTGTTGACTTGCCTCATTATTATGGAGAATTAAAATAAAGCTTGATGCAGTATTTGATGAGGGCAGGAGTGAGCAAGGCCACAAAAAAGAAACATCACTCCTGTGTTAAAGGAGTCCAACACTTTCCAAGAGAGGAAATGGAGAGGAAGAAGAGGAGAGAGACCAAAGGAGAGTCTCAGAAAGGGATTAGATGTAAATCCATGGATGGAATCCAAAAAAGGAGAGTTATAGGAGGTTCAGTGGATAAAATTATAGGAAAATGGCAAAATCTGTTGGGAAAAGCTCTTGGACTAAAACATTAGGTTCAGATTCATTTAACCCTGTTAAATGAGTTATTCAGTGATTGTCACATACCTTGAAGTGGTTGCATTTCTCATAGCTACTCAGAAAAATCTTTCTTACCAAAACCGATTCCAGCCTATTATCCTTCCTTTTTTGAGTACTGCACATTTCCTTGGAAAAGAGTTATCTGTGATTAGAAAATAGGCTTGCCTGTAGTCCTCAAAACACTTAGCCATCCCCATGATGAATAAGTTGTCCCTTTAACAGTTGTTCTTCTCTGCTGGGGCTACTTGTGAAGGCCACTTTGAAATTCCAGCTGTGGAGCATCAAGGTGTTGCCAAGAGCAAGGAGGTATGAGTAAATTCCAAGATGTTGCATTCAAGTCTTCACTTTTTTAAAGGTGTCACTTCAAGGTGGTGATTATGGTTTTTAAAAGAGGAATAGCTCTGAAAACTAGTTATTTTAGAGTTATTCTGTCATGTCAGCTAACCTGAGCAAAGAGCAGTCTGCTGTCTCCAAGACATCTTGAAAGGCACTCTCAGGATTAGTCAGAATTGTGTTCCTTGTCAAACACCAGAGCTGATACCTCCAAGGCATGCAGAAAGATATGTTTAATCATCTTCCTTTTTCATTTGATCTTTGGTTCTTTTTTTTTTTTCTTTGCTTTTATAGTCCTGAAACACTCACTTGAGAAACTCTGACAGGTCTGGAATGAAATTAAGAAATTCTGTCTCTCCAGTTCTCATCCCAAAAAACACCTGTTAAAGGAAAATAAATCGAGTTATATGCTAGCATTCTCCATTTGTTTCTCATGTTCTGCATCAGGTAATCCATGTAGATATTTCCTTCCACCTGCTTCAAGACCTCATCTTTCTGCATTTTAGCATTTCTCACATTTCCCATTCTTGAATCATCTCCTCCCTCCTTCCCCATAGAAAATAAAAACAAGAAACTGTTGAGTAGAATTAAAATGTGATGCAAAAAATACCTCATGCTTTCATTCTCTTGTTGAAATATTTTCCCTTTCCTAAAGACTCTCTGTATTTCCTTTGGCGTGTGAGCTTTCAGTATTTCTTTTCCACTCAGTGTATTAACTTAGTTTTTTTCACATGTTATCATTATTTTTACCAGCATGTGTAACACACATTTCCCACTTTACGATGGCAGTAAATACAAATGCAGAAATTACACTCTCAGACAAATTAAGAGAAATAAACCCTAGCAGGTCCTGAAGCAGCCAGTAATCATTCCTACATATCCTCTATTATATCCCTGTGTACCCCCAGTACATTTCCACATCACACAGGTGGAAGTGTGAAGCTGAGGCTCATTTAACAGTATGAATTTTCCCAATGTATCACAATTACAGGAACACCTGTGCTTCATAACTTTCTGCTGATCCACTGTGAAAATTCACAGTGTGTTTAGTAACCAAACCATCAATATGCTTTGTCTCCTACAGTGAGTGGATTGGGATGATGGCTTTAGCTCCTCCTTACAAAAAAAAACAAGACAACCAAAACCAAAAACCCAAGAAACCAAAAACTTATAGATAATATAGTTGATGCTCATTTTGTGGGCTGTTCTCACTCTTCCACGCTACGACAGATCTTTATTGCGGAAGATCTTCAGTCTTCCCTCTCTGAAGGTTGGCAAATCCCATCTAGGAAACTCAATACCTTCCTTTTTTGACTTTCTTTCATTGTCCAAGTATGGCACAAAGACCAGTTTGTGTTCATGACTCATTGCTTTCTTGAAAGTGTGTCAAATTCATTGTCACGTGAGCCAGGCACCTCCAACACTCTCCATGTGGCTCTGCTAGACTGTCCTGTGGAGCCACCCCACGCTCGTGCCAAGGGATGGTCTTGGCCCATTCTCAGCATGGTTTGTGCCCACTCGTTCTGCCCAGCTTGGCTTGGCTAGGCTAGGCTAATTTCTACCAGCCTACCTAAGTTTCATCAACTGATGGAACAAATTAATAAATGGCAATGTGAGACAAAGCTATGGTTTTATGCAAAGGACCAAGTAATATCATGGAATAGTGATGCTTGAGGCACTGCTTGAATAGCAGGAGTTTTGGTGAAAGGTTTTACAGAGATTTCTACTGAAAATAAACCCAGCTGCTTTTCTGGTTTCTCTTTTAGCCTGTTCTATAAAAGATATTTTGCTTTGTGTGTGGTGCTGTGGCCCAAAAGGGAGTCTGAGGCTTGGGAAGCAGGTTTCCACCATTATATGACCCAGTGCTGGAGGAAGTGTTTTTGGTGATGCAGAGATGCTGCTGAGTGATTTAAACTGATCTGGTGATGGGCAGAAGTTGGCTGTGATTCATTAAGATTTTTAATTGGTGAGATGGAGGTAAAAAAGTTCTGTTCCCTGCTTTGAGTTTAAATGAAAAATGGACTTTGTGATTCCATTTAACTGATATTTGCATCATTTGGGCAATGTGATCCAAGTGCTTATCCTCCAGTTCCCACACCAAGATGTTGGCTGAAGATGGCAGATTTCCCATCCATGGAAAACAGACTGCATGGAGAAGGAAGAAGATAAAATCATATCTGCTTCTGTCCCAGAGTGGAGCTGGGATGTTTCTAGGAGAGTGCAGTCTTGGACATGCTCTCAAGCCACTCAGTTTAAAGATAACCTAGATTAATCTCATCAGCTTTTAATGAGAACTGGGGATTTGTGTCTTCTGTGATGTGTCACTCTTGAAAACAAATCTTAGGTTTATGAGTCACTTGAAATTCTGTGATATTGGGTAAAAAATTCCAGCCCTTGATAGCTGTCACATTTATATTTCCATTCTCTTTGTGAACTGTTACAAGTCTTTGTGCTGTATCTCCACTTTCATTGATGTTCCTTTCAGATAGAAGCCCATCTTCCATTTGCAAGTTCACATAATACACATTCCCAGTAAGCGAAATTCTGTCTTTCCCACCCTAATCTCAGTGAAGTTTCTATCATCAAGAAGACTGTGACCTCTCCTGAGTTATTTTCCTGGATCCTTTCTGGATATTCCATGTGTGGTTCTGTCCTTGAATAAACTTAGAGAAGGAGATGCCCCTGTTTTAATTTTTCTTTGAGGTAGAATAATGCATATGGTGTGGCACAGGTGTGTAGAGGGGTCTGCAAATTAATGTGCTTTGAGCTCCTTGGATTAAAATCATATAAGTGAAAAATAGTTGAAAGTCATTTTAGTGTCCCAGTGGGTCTGACATTCTTTTCTGCTCCCAGAAAGAGATTTTCTGTCTGCAAATCTCATGTTTCCAGAATTAGATTAGGAGTGTCAGTTGTGCATTCTTGGGGCCTTCTGACCCAGATTAACCCTGGAGCACAAAAATTTGATTGTGTAGTTGTAAGACCTGACCAAAAAAAATACCCACAGTGGTCTATCACTGAATATAGGAGGCTTTTATAGATCACATTCAAGGCAGGGGGTTGAAGGTATCTATAAGGTAAGTGTAGAGAGACTGTGTGCCACAAGGATAGACACTGTGGTCAGGGTCAGGAAAAATAATATGAATTCAAGGTAAAGTCACTAATTTGAAGATCAGGGAGATTTGTGGGACTTTTTTTTTTTTTTTTGCTATAAAAACCCCCCACCTTTGACTGATGGTACAAGATGATAATAGAAACTCTCTTAAGAAAGAGAGGTACCAAATATGTAAAAAGTATTTTATGACATGACTTTACACTTCCTAAATTGCTAGTGGAAGAAGGTGAGGAAGTCCAAAAATGAGGATGAAGAGATATCCCATGTCTGAGCCACAATCAGACCTGCTAGAGCTAAAAGCCATGATCAATTGTTTGTTCTGCTTCTTGTCTGGGCTTGGACCTGTGGTTATAGAGAAGCCAAGGCAGTGGTGGAAGGCAGACTGCAAGACCTGAAGGAAATAATTTCTTATGAGATATTTAAGAGCAAATACAGCACAAACCAGTGTCTCATAGGTATATTTGTTGTGTTCTTGTCATCTGGAAATAATAATATACATCTTCACAGGAGAATTTTGGAGATACAACTTTGTTTTGTTCTTTCTTGACAAGGGTGGAGTTGTTTCTGAGATCAGGGACCATTTCACTGCTGTGAAATATCTATTTCTGCTAATATGTTTACTATGCTAAGTAATCAGAACTGGATTCCATCGCTACATCACTGTTCTAATTTAGCATTTGCATTAAAATTCATTCTATAAAGTCTTGGAGTTGAAGCTGCAGCTAAATGCTCAGTCAGGATGGTGAACTGTTGGATTCAGCAGTGATTTAATTCGTGTCAAAGGAAGTTGAACTTGAGTGTGATGTGCAAACTGGCTGCTGTTTGGACTGGTTGCTTGTTCATTAATGCACTCATGTTATTACATGTTCAGAAAAAAAGGAGGAAAGAAAGCAAAACAGGAGAACACTTAACGTTCCTAAAGTAGTTTCCTCAAATTTCTCTGCAAACAATGTAAAATAACAACCTAATAATTTTGTATCTTAATCATGTTCAGTAAAGAAGTCCTTTAGATAATTGGCACTGCCTCTGTACTAGGCCAAACTTTCTTTTAAGTTACAAATACTCACAAAAGGTTTACATTATAAGGAGCTGCTTTGGAGATGTGCAGATTTAGTTTGTAAGTACAAAGCGAACATGCAAATTGCCTTATCTTGTGGGATTCACAAACAACCATCATTCAGATTGATTTAATACATAGCTTTTTATCTTTAAAAGTGTTAATTAGAAAATAGGGACAGTTCTCTGAGCACTTAAGAGTAATAAATAGATCAAAACAGCATCCATGCTTCTGTGATGGAACTTCTGAAGACTTTATAAAGGGATTAAACCAATTGTCAAAAAGACCACAGTATACATATTTAATAGTGCTACCAAGCTACAATTACATTTTTAGGACTCTATTTGCTAAGCTTTTAAACACTCATTATACAAAAATTAAAAAAAAAAAAGGGAGAGAGAGAAGAGAGAGATGGGAAAAAAGGGATTTTCAGAACTTTACCACATAACTCAGGATTGCTACACCAGTAAGCTCTGCTCCAGGTCTGGAGTGACACAGCTGTGTTCAAGACATCCTGGTTTTCATTTAGCATGAGTTGTTCAACCATGTGAGAAAGAGACCTTGTGTAGTTCGGTGGTCTGATTTTGCTCCACTGCAGCGATCAGGGGCAGAGGGGAGATGCTGCTAATGGATATCCTTGACCTACCACGAGTTAAAACTCACTCTTTTTAAGACTTAGAAATCTGTGTATTTAGTCACATGAGTAGTGTTCATGTAACTAATATTTTCCTTCCATTCCAATCATATGTTTGTTCTGTATATTTATATCTATATATTCTTATATTTGCCCAACAAGCTCACACTGAATGAAATCAAACACTCTGGCAATAATGAGTTTCAGTCTGACTATTTATCAAGTAAAACAGAGGGAACTGCTACTTGTCAAGCAAACAATAAATAAAGCAGATCTCATTAAAAAAAATGAGAGAAACAGGTAAGGTCTTGAAATGTACTCAGGAAGTAAAGAGTGTGAAGGACTAGAGGAAGAATTAACTTCAGCACCCGAGGTCATCTACTTCTAAAAGTCTCATCTAAAATATGAGCCTTAAGGGGCTTTCAGAGATTCTTTGGGACCAGTTTCACCCCATGAGAGAACAGCTGTAATACTCCTTTTCCTGCTGCCATTTCCAAGTCATACCTATCAGCAGCATATAAAATGCATTACAGCAACTAGAGTAAAAATTCTCTTTTGTCTCTCCAGCCTGAGTAATGGTTTTGAATGTCCAGGATTTCTTTTTGCTGCTTATTTCCATATATCTGCATGCAGGTACTCATGCACAGTGGTTTCATGAAGTTGCTTTTGTTTGCACAAAGCACATCATAAAGGGTTTATAAGAACTATATGTTGATGTGGACAGCTTGAGAGAGGGAAAAGTCTTGTGAATAATTTCTGTGATGCAGATGGAAGGAGACTTTTTCCATCTACTGTTAGCACCTCAAGAAAATAGATATGACCCTTTATATTTTAATGCAAATATCTAGATATAGAGAATTTGGAAAGAAGTTGCTAATATATTCTGAGAGCAATTAGGAGAATAGTTTATTTCCCAGATTGTAAAGCATATCTAGCATTCCTCATGGAAAGTTGCACGTGCTTGAAGAGTCTTGTTGCATTTAAAGCATTTAATACTTTATCAGGATGAAATATGCATTTAAATTTTATTGCTTGGGAAGTGGCAGAAAGGGAAATAGTGTTTAGAAGTGTTTAGCAGAGCTTTGGAAATGCTCTGAGAAGGAAACTTCACAACCAGTCTGGGCTGATCACCCTCCACCATGAGGATTATGAATAGGAATTTCCTAATGTCTGATCTGAACCTCCCAAGCTGTACTTTGTGACTTTGTGGTCTGTTCCCTTTGTCCAGAGAAGAGTTTGTTCCATCATTTGGGAGCAGTGGTTCGAGCTATGATTGGATTTTCCTCCAGTGTCCTCTTCCACGTATGAAACAGGCCCATCACCCCCAGGATGTCCTTTGTGGTCCTGTTCTCCAGGCTTCTGATGGACTCAGCCACCTCTTCTGGACCTTCTATGTCTGCAGCACATCCCCGTCCTGAGCAGAGAGGGGAGGACAACCTCCCTCTACCTCTTTCCATGCTCCTCCCCATGTGGATCACTGTGGGGTTTGTCCAGGGGCTCCAAAGGAAGAGGAAGGGGGAGAAGGTAGGGTGGGATTTTCTCATCAGCTTGCTTGATTTCCTGCATCATTGTGGCCCTGGGGGGCCATGCAGTGGGTGAGCACTGGTGGAGCTGAGTGCAAGCACAGAAGAAGGCAGTTGCTGCTGTGAAGAGCTCAGTCTGCACATGTCACAGGAGGCAACAGATGGCACAGGCTGACGAGATGGTATGAGAAGAGATGAGACAATATTTATAAACATGATAGACAGCAGTCTCAGTACATGAGTAGCCAAGACATTGTCAAGGTTTTTTTTTTCAAGCATCGCAGGAGGGGTTTTGGAGTTGAGCTGAGCAGAGAAGTGGTTTTACAGATGCTTGCAGGAGGATGGTCCCAGGTATGAAAGAGAGAATGGAGGTGCTCAAGATAAAGCAGAAATTTCATTCAAATTTGAGTAATAAAGTATATTTATCAAGGTGGAGCTTGGTAAAGTTCTGGTTTGGATTAGATGATTGATGGGGATGGCAGGAAGTTGGGTTCAGGAAACCAACAGGTCCAGTTTTGGAGTATTTCAAGGGACTTTTGGTGTGTTTGAGAGTGTGGAGAAATGTAATCAGGAGAGAGAAAGCATCATGGAGCAATAGTTCCTCATTCACAAGCAGCCACAGTAGAATAGCAGTCATGTCCTGCTCTCTCACCACTGCAGGGTCCAGCCCTTCTGGACAGAGTTTTTATCACCATCTCTGTCTTGTCAAATGTACAACACACTGGTATTTTCACCCATGTGAAAATGCCGTGTCTGTTGTACAATGTTTTGTGTGCTCGTGTTCAGTGGAGTGGATTAGCTCGTGAAGACCTGCATCCTAATTCTGATGTAAATGTAAATGTGTACTGGGTATTATGTAGCTCGGGCTTTGAAGCTCTCTAATGTTTATTTCAAAGTAATAATAGCCTCAATAATGTTCAAAGAGCTGTTTGGTTTGGATATAAAATATATATTACATAAACTAGTTTTGTAGTCATCAGTATATCTAACTTTTTTCAACTGTTATGTCTGGAGTTCATTTTCTTGAGCTTTCTTTATCTCAGTTCCTGATCATTGCTTTCTTTGCCAACCTGAAGCTTTGTTTTCTTTCACATTTGTGGCCTCCATTCATTGCACAGAAATGCAAGTAATGTTTCAAAATATATATATATTTTTTTTTTTTTTTTTTTTGGAGAAAGAAAAATGAGAAAATGCAGATAATAGCAGAAAGATGGTGGGGGGAAAAAAAGGATCTTTTACAGGTGTGAGTTAGTTTTCCTGATGTAGAATGTTATGTTTCTATCACATCAACATGAAGCAGTGTGACCTAAGATGATGTATGAGAAGCTGAAAACGACTCATGAAAATAGAAATGTTAGGATATCCTGGAAAACTAGCTATCTGCACATTCATAACATCAACATTTGTAGCACAAATTCCAGCTTCCACAAAGTCTGTTTTTAATAAGATGAATCAATTCCGTCCCACTTCTAAGGGCAGAAGTTGCTTGTTCCTATTACTAGTCAACAACTCAACACCATTTTCACTAACACTGCAGAAGGAGAGAAACCTAGCACATTCTAATGAAAAGTGAACAATTGTTTGGAAACCTGATAATGTGCTATAATGCATTAGCTGAAGAGTGGGCAGAAGCTGTGTTAAGAGAATTGACCTTTACATGCAACACGTTTGGAGAGATAGGAAGGAAGAAATACATCACTCACTAAGTAGAACAAGAAGCAGAACAGAAAAAGATGGGACAGGAATTTTGACAAAAAAGACAAGATTAAATTATTTTTGGTAAGTTTTCAGATAAGAAACACCTTCCTCTGGAAGCTTTTTATAACCAGATCATTGAGCAATCCTCCCATGATAGCTACTTCATATAGAAGTGTTTTATTGTCTACATTTGTCTAAGTATCAGAATACCAGTAATGTTTCACAGTTACATAATGCTTTTTTGCTTTTAATCTCACAATAAATAAGAGGTGGGTGAATACTACAGTACTCTGCACTGACTTCAGAGGGCTTTGAGTTTCCTATCACTCCTTTTCACAAATCTCCTTTATTCCTTTGCCCCTGTCTTCAGATGCTTTGCCCACCCTTAAACCAGTCAGAACAAATGACATCATAGATAGCAAAGACCAGTGAATAACACTAAGTGATAGCTAAATTCATCAATAAACCTTTCTAAGCTCCTTGGTCACCCAGGAAACTGAAAAATGGGCAGTAGAGGTGACCCAGGTAATTTCAGAACTGGACTTTTGTTTAATGGATGCAACGGCAGAAATTAGTAATGCAACCATTAGCCATGGCTTATTAACTTTCATGTCTGATGAAGTTAAATATAATGTATATCCTCTTATTTTCAGTTTCCAGTTTATTACATATTCCTGTGCTAGAAATGCAATTCCTGCTACGTAGCTGGGGAAGCTGCTGGCATTGATGGTCAGGTGTTTGGCATGAGGAAGGGAGGGCGTGTCTGACCTTGGCTTGGACTTCCTTCCCTGATGTGCCATGCAGGGTCTTGCGTGGCTTTGCTGTGTCCAGAACTGGAGCTGAGAGGGCTCAAGGGGAGCCAGCTGAATCACAGCTCAAGAGCTGATAGCTGGGGTGTGATCAGGAGCAGCTCCACAAGTGTGCTGGGATGGCAGGATGGCTTTCTACTCATTCCTAAATCCTGGGATTTTGGGATATGGAGATACTGGGATTTGGAGATGCAACTGGGATGCATCATTGCCTTGGTTGAGGGTTTAGCAATGCATGGTTGGAAAAACCAGCATTCAACCAAGCATTTCAACCAGGAAGCAAATAGTTGGGAATGTTGATATCCACTTTATTGTTTCAGTGGTTCAGAGTTAATATCAAGAAAGATAAATGTGCCATTTCCCCCTACAGTCTGCCAGGCCATCCCTTTTTGCAAGACAACGAGGACAGCCCTTTTTTCTATCTATACCACTAGCAGGGTCTGCAGTTCAATGCTTTTAGGAGAAGTGAAGTTTCTAATTTATAACCCTCCTGCAAGCTTCCACAGCAAATTCCAGGGTTACAGAACTGCAGAATTCACAGGGGCCCACACAGTTTTAGGTCACCTAGTTCAGGAAGCATTTAAATCTCCACAGAGTGTGGATAGCCATAGGGCCATATCCAGTTACATTTCATGATGCCTCCGTGTCTGATTTTTGGTTACATGAGTTCTTCCTGCATGGGTCAGTATGACTTTTTTGGGTCTTTTCAACCTGAACTGCAGGGAAAGTGAACAAAAAAGCTAAAGAAATTGTGCAATCCTCCCTAAAGTGAATCTGCTGCTGAGTGCCTGTGGCCAAAACAGCCTTCTCCTTCCAGTTCATCAAGGACAACCTGTCCTAGTGCCATGCCAACATTTCTTGCTTTCCATCACATCTCTTGGGAAAGCCCCATAAGCAGTGACCTTGTGACTAAATGCCTGCCAGATCTGCTTTCTGGCAAAAACAGCTGCTACTCTTGGCACATTCAAATGCCTGTTCAAATTTTAGGAACTCCTCTATGAGGTGTTCATTTTATTTCCCTTCAACAGGAAAGCATTTCTCTAATACAGAGAAAGACTATGGATCATGGAATTGTGAAATATAACTGGAGACACTGGTGGGAATCAGATGCTTTTTCAGCATAGGCTGTCATTCTCCATGCCTTCCTGATCAGTGAAATTTTATTGTAAAAGAAAAATGTCATTATTCATGTCACCAGGAATTAGTTCATTGAAGTTAAAAATGTTTTTGGAAATTAAAGGTGTTATATCCGTAAAGCTCTGTATTTACTCCCTCGTTTTGGCTACCAGCTTGTGTCCTCAAGGTCTGGAATATTAAGGGCCAAATATGAAAGCCTGTATTTAGAATATTTAATATTGTACATGGACAATTAATGGGTTTTTCAAAACTCTTAACGCAGGTGTAATATTCTGTACCAGTGTGATTCTCACATTAGGAGTGTTTTAATGTAGTTTGTGGGTTTTTGGATAGTTCACAATACCAGGCAAAGCTTGTTAGCCTCTGCCCAGAACATCCTGTTTGGATTTATATTATTTGCTTCCTGGCAGTGAGTGATTTGAAAACCACTGTTGGTGCCATACTGGCACATAATTGCACTGGAAAACACAGCCCCAGTTTCTTGAAATTTAATTTGGGAATCTTCATCAAGTCGCTTTTATAAGAGATAACTTTGAGTGTGTGTGAGCACATCTCAGACCCTGCCTTGCACCTGGCAGGCTGGGACTTGGGAAGGAGCAAAATTCACCAGCCCATCCCATGAAATGGGATCAGCAGGCAACAAACACCAAGTTATTCACAGCATGAATTCTGATAAAGCGTCCCTGTGTTGGCAGGTGGGCTTTAAAGATGGATGAGTCTCCCATATTCAGATAGAGGTGCTTGGAGGTGACAGGTTTTTACCCCTGTGTCACCACAGATATTTTCTATACAGAGCATGGGCAACTCCTTTATTACATCTGCAGATGTAAAAATCAGATTTGTTTTTTCCAAAACATGATCTATAAATCACACAACTGATTCAAAATTACAGAAACGATGAAACAGCAATTCCACAGAATAAAACAAAATTGTGACCAGAAAGTTAATCTAAGAACTAAGGTCCAACATTACAATTTTTTTTTTTACGTACTTGAACATTTGAGTTTTCTGTTCTAGTGAAATGTTTAATCAGGAGAGACACGAACTAAGGTCCAACATTACAAATTTTTTTTTTTACGTACTTGAATGTTTGAGTTTTCTGTTCTAGCGAAATGTTTAATCAGGAGAGACAGTTGTTGAGGAATGTTATGACTTTGGTGTGGGCCAGCAATGGACATGCCTTTGGTATTAATATTATTTAACATAATGTAATTGCATTAATGCTGGCTAAGTGTATTCCTGTTGGAAACTTTTATTGATTGTTAAGAGTGAAGCTGCAGCCTTTTAACACCAACTGTTGATGCATTGTCTGTGGAAGCTCAAAGTCTTAAGGGCAAGGGTAATTTATACTTGCCAAATCACTTAGAGAAAATTCCAAGTACATTCAAATTTGCATATTCAGAAATATAGAGGGTAATTAGGGATAGGCTCAATATTTGCTCATTTCTCTCTTTTAAATCACAAACTTGGAATGAACTGTCTGGCTAGATATTTTCTGATTGGAAGCAAATAATGAAGAGAAACTCAGACCCCCTCAAGCCATGATAAAACACTTTATGGCCTCATAACAACTCAAATTTGAGGAGGAAAAAAACCCCAAACCCCTAAGTTTCATACTGGTTCACAACCCCACAAAAGGTTCCCCAACTGTGTTTCTAAGTCAATAAAGGGAGAGTTACCTCTGAAGAAGCCCTGTCAAATTTAGCAGAATGAAACCTGTAGGATGGTGTTGATATTAATGAGGTTCTGTTTCTCTAAAAGTACCCAGGGATCTCACAGTATAGAAGTTAACTGAGTTAAATTTAACAGATTTTTTATAAGGGTTTAGAAAAAATAAATAATAAAATATGCATACCATGTCAGTGAATAAAAATTAGGACAAGAAAGTTTATTTAACTATTTGATATTCAATGTCAAATCTTATAATTTTTCTTTTTTTACATATATGAATATTTGAATGGTTTTTGCAGAACCATTCAGATTCTTCACCACTTGAGAAACTCCCCATACCTGTGTTGCTTTAGTGAAATAATGTGAAAGTGCAGTTTATCAGTGCCTTGCCTTGAATCCTGTAACTTGTAAGATTTTCCAGTAAAAGCAGTGAATGAAAAAGCAGAATTGTTGTAATGTCCTTGTGCTGTATGCTCTGGCACTGCTGTTTCTCTCACTCTTATCTGCCTTTATTCTGGAAGGCCTATAAGATTCACCTCTGAACGTGTAGAATAATAGTTTATTTTTTATGCTTGCTCTGGTTTCATTAATTTGTGGATTAACCTAGGAGGAGAAGCAATTGCACTCCTACCCCTTTTGAGTGACATTTGGTTCCCTCTATTTTTCCTCATTTCCCTAATATTTGCTGTTCTTTATACATTCCCCCTCTTGCCTTTTCTTTTCTCATTTCTCAGCCTCTTCTTCTCTCCCAGGACTGCATTTTGACACCCTTAAGCAGTGAATTGGTCTTTGCTTACTGTAGTATTCACATCAATCTTGTGCTCGTGGCTCTGGCCTTTATTCCTCATTCCATAATAGTTTCCCTTCACCCCCCACCTCTTCTCTCTTATCTGTCTTGTAGGAGAATAATGTCTTTCAAAACTTTAGTGAGTGGGAATAGCAGTGTCTGTGAATATTTATTTGCTGTATAAATACTCCAAAGCTTATTCTTCATCGTGGCCACCCACGTTGCTGCATGTTCCCAGAGCATCTCATGTTATTTTTCTGTGCAATGAAACCTCACGTGTTTTGCTAATTTGAGAAAGATATGCTCAGGTTGTTGACATTTTCATCTGCCTTTTGTAAAAAATGAAAAATGAGTGGCCTTCTATGCCACTTAAAAGTAGGAGGAGAGAAATTGTCTCCTTGAGAGAATTGAATGTTAGATTCTAATTTCTCTTGCCCAAATTGCAAAAATCTTGCACGACCTCTGTGTTGGCTACACTTTGCACCAGGATGTAAGATGTTTGTTCCCTGGACTGGCTCAGCTTTGCCACATATTTTTAAGTGGATATCTGAGAGGTCCTTCTTAGAGGATTTCCAAGAAGCAGCCTCGCTGATGGACTGCACCCCCCACTTAGGGACAAGGGTTTTTTTAGCTTTCCCACTTTGTAGCCTTCCCGTGTGGTGTAAAGGGTCTGCTGTGAGACTGAGAAATATGCCAGTAACTTTATCTGCCTTGGCCTTGCTCCACAGAAGTGCATGTGCACAAACTCCTCTTTAAGCACGTGAGGATTGGGAAATTCAGTGGGACTATTCCTAGGCTTAAAATTAAGCTTGCTATACTTAAGGGCTACAGTGATGCTTTACATCTGGCTTTCAGCCAGCATCCTGAATATTGCTCATTGATCCTATCGCTAGAAACCAGCCAGTAAAGTTATTATTTATTCTTTTTTTTTATTGGATTTCCTAAAAAGACAATGGGAAACCCATTCAAAATAACATCCAGTCATTTGACACGTTGGTGTCTGCTTTGCACTAATGAACTCCTATGTTTAATTTGGTCTTGTCAGGACACAATGTCTCCAGAAAGCTGAAGTTTAATAGAGATGAAGCAAATTTTTTTGGTGTAACTGTGAGTAGGAAGTTATCATCAATCTCATCTTCTTCGAGCATAACTTACAAGGTCTTTCTAATCTGATCAGCTTTCTTGAACACAGTATGTTGATGACTTGCTTCAAGTCATTCATGTGGAGATATTATACCTACTACATATGATAAAACAATATAAGGCAGATCAACTGCTTATAATCTAATTAGTTTGGTCTTTTCATTTACAGTTATGCCCTGAGTACAGCTGTGCAAAATTCACATAATTTGTTTCACAGAATTTTACACTTTTTTCTTTTTGTGTTGTTTAGCTTTATAACTCTGAGATTTCAGCTTCATTTGCAACTTCAGTGAAATTGCCAGTCCCACCTCCAAAGCATATGAGATCAGATACAGGGTGTTTTTTCTAAGCCTGAACTATTTTCAGGGAGTAAATGAAACCATTTAAAGTCAAAACTTACAGTAGATTTTTTGCTGCAAGTTTTCATGAGAAAATGCCAAGTGACTCCAGTTTCACTCCAGATGTTACAGGTACTTTTGTTTGAGCACGGAACTGATTCAAAACTGTGGGATCAGGGTTTTTCATGAACTGTCACTACTTCAGCACTACCCATACATTGCAGATTAAGAGACCTTTCTTGATTCAAGTATTCCAGCCTCTGCTCAGATCATCTATGGAACTACAGTGTAAGAGTAGTTTGTGTCCTTATGTTTTCCTTTGGATTTAGGGATTTGAAAACATTAAAAATATTTATATGCATTTTGCAATTTTTATTACTTGCATAGATCTTAGTGTGAAGTCATATCAATGCACGACCATGTCTTCAGCTTGAAATATGGAGAATACCAGTGGTAAACTCTAGGAAAGACAATCAGCTTTCTGGTATGAATGCTGGGAAAACACTTTAGATAAATAAAAAAAACCCCAACTTTTTACAAAGATATTCCTCTTTGGAAGACTCCAAATGCACAAACCTTTCTCAGTTGCTTTGTTTTTTTTCACAAGCAAATGGGTCCAGAAGAGAGAAGTACCAAATTCTCTCTGCATAGCGGACAATGTCAGAGTTCACTTCTGCATCATTTCTGAGCTAAATCTAATCCACTCCAGTTGATTTATTTAAGTTTTACATAGATAAAAATAGAAAATACTATTAATTTTTAGCAAATCTCTTTATATGTAAATGAGTGACTGGAAGATAGGGCCTAAATTTCTTGCTGGAGTACATGAAGGATGGATTTGTTCATCATGTTTCCATCTATCTTTGGCAGGGAATACTTTGGCTAAATTTAAAGGGTAATAAGAGGGTTGTAGCAGAATAAATTGTTTTACTTAGATTTCAGATCTGAAAGTGGGTATTTTACAATCCATGTATTTATATCTGATGCCTGAATAACATAGCTTGTATTACTCTTACCCTTCTCTGAAGTGAGTGCTTTGAAATGATATGCTGGCAAATAGTTCCCTTCTTCTCCCCACTCCTTTTTACCTTGTCTTCCCTGTAGCTGCCTCCTGTGTAACAAGCAGAACTAGAGTACTGCCAAGGCTTGCATAAACCATATTTGTTGCTTTTTTGGTTTAATTTCTTAGGAAAGAAGGAAGTAATTTTTTAAATAGATATTACAGTCAGTGGATGTGTTTTATTGGATAACACCAACATTAAGAAACAGAGATTTGAGAGTCTCAAATTACAATGCCTTTACTATTTTTTAATGGATTGGTACTGGTCGTGCATTGCATTGACATTGTCAATAAAATTTGTTTAGGATTTGTCAAACATTTGCTTTAGCTGTTAACATCAGAATGGGAATGTGTAAATTTTATTTGCACTAACAATAACCTTTGTTGCTATTGCAATGTATTGATTTGAGATTTCTGGACCTTACCTGGATTGCTGGAAGGACTCTGTGTTTTCCCTCTTCCATGGCCTTATTTATGTTCATAGTCTTTAGGGTGACTACTAATCTAGCACTGGGCTGAAAAACTTATTTTTTTATTCAAGTTTTATATTCTACTTGTTGTCTCTTCTGGCAGTAATTTGTTGAAATCTTGCAGCTAGGTTGTATGTAACCTTTAATTCAGCCTGTTTTAGCATTTTTCTTTGCCAGTAAGGAGTTCTGATATTTTCTGTATGACTCATACCCCAATAGAAAAATGAAATTTTTTCCCCAGTATTTCAGAGCTCTCACTGACACCTGAGTTACACACACTGTGTAGCCTTTACCTCTCACTTCACAGACTAGAAAAAACAACAGTTTTTTGGGTGTTATTAACATTATTATATCTACAAGGACATACATAAGTAAATCCTTACAGGCCAAACTTGCTTTTCTCCTTCTCATTCCCTTTTGCTCCTTCTCTGTGTTTCACTGCCTGTTTTATCCCTGCCATAGAATCCCATCAGGGTAAATTAATCATGTCACTTTTAGTTTAAATAATAAAGGCATCTCCTTATCCTCCCCTCGTACATTTGGTAGTGGACTAATTTAATACTGTGATTGCACTCAGTAAGCAATTTTGTTTTCATATTGAGGTGCAGTGTGTGTGTGTGTAACAATATAACTGCAGAAGTTTTGGCCTGCCTGGATCAGGACACAGCTGAATAATGGAAAGGTATCTGCTGTTCAACATGCTCCCAAAAATCAATGTGTACTGCTCTATTGGCAAATGTGTTCTGCAGTTTTGGGGAAGACTTTCCAGCCTGCATAGTTCCCTGTATGAAAAGGGGAGGCTCGGGCTGCAGGTTTGGATTATCTGACCCTTTTTCAGATGCCTTTTGTTTTATTTTGCAAGCAAATGCTCCAAATTCCTTTGAACTTCAGTACTGCCATAGACTGGGACGGGCCAAGGCTGGAACAGCATCCAGCAATTGAAAAATTGCAAACTAATACAAAGTTTTTTTGGAAAAAAATAGATATGCAGGCAGCCAGTGGGATTTTGCTGCACACATTGGGACCACTTTATTTGGCCTGAAGTAGAGTATGAATTGAAAACAAAACTATTGTCCTTTTGATTAACTGCAGTGCAGACCCTCTCATTTTGAAACCAAACTGCTGCAGAGATGAGCCCTTAGACAAATGTTGACCCATTGTGTGGCTGTTTAACCCCCTCCCCAAGTTCACTGTCGATTCATAGCTTCAATTCAGCAAATGGCTAATGGGGTTGATAAAGCATGGAAGCAGAGCTGGGGTGTTTTAATCAGTCTCCAAAGCTGTTTATTGGGAGCATGCACCAGATCTGGAGAGACTGTTGATATATTTAGAGCCAGTCAAAAACTGCAAGAAAAATGTCATGTCTATTTGCTCAGATTTTTAAATGAATTTATTTTGGCTGTACTTTCACTTCTTTTATATGCCATGGAGAGTCACAGATCCTGGCTGGCTCTGCAGGAAGTTAACCTATTCTGTAATTGTCATCTTGCCATGGGAACCTGCAAGCCAAGTCACGAGCCTGCCTGGAAGGTGCAGAGTGCTGAAATAAACTCCCATGCTGAAGTTCACAGACTGTAGCACTCACTGTGCACTGCCCACATACCTGTACCTGCTGTGTGAACAGAATCCCTTTGCTTTTCCTGCTGGAAATCCAGGTGTGGAAATTCCTCAGTGGAAATCCAACATCCCACCCATCTATTTGGGTGAAAGATCACAACCAGAG
>NW_024356504.1:24842353-24884853 GCF_014805655.1 Passer montanus | reverse complement strand
CACATGCAATTAAAACACAGGCAAGATTTGTCTTGTGAAATCTTAACATAAAAAGTAATGTGTTACTCTATTTTAACTTTTCTACTGAACTCTGTGAACTCACTAATTACTTTTCCCCCTCTTGTCACCTTTTTGATATGACATGTATTTTATAAAGGAGATAGAAGTTTGGGATTTTTTTTCTATCATGCATATGATTGAGGATAACAAAATTAAACCGGAGAAAAAAGGAAATGTATTTTTCAGAAATACATTTTTAGAAATATCTGAGCATTACTGCTTCAATTACAAAGGGGCTGGAGGATCAAATTCAAGGAAATAACTATTAATCTGCTTAACTAGGGCAGGTAGAAGCGTAATAGCAGACCAGGGATTTTAGCAAGGCCAATCACACAGACTGGAGTTTATTCTCTTGAGTGGGGTGACAGGGGAAGGGTAAAGGGACTTTAATGTGGTGGGCCATGAGAAGCACAAAAAGCTGGTATCTGTGCAGCTTCTTTATAGCTTTAGCCCAGTTGTTGCATCGTAGTGATCAGTAAATTGCATGGACCCTTATTAACCTTATTGATAAGGAGCTTAGGGAAGTCCCATTCAGTCCAGAATATATTCTTCTTTTTGTTCCCCTGTCTGTCTCGGTTTGCAATCCCAGTCTCTTTGTACAGAAATCCTTTATGTTGCACCTCAAAATTCTGTGCAAGTACTCTGCTCATTTAACTTGGAGCAAGGGAACTGTAGAGCAGAAAGGGTTGGAGTACACATGGGGCCACAGGCCTATTTAAATATAGCTGGGACACCTGGAGAATGTTTGAAAAATTTCTTTTAAAGAATCTTTTATATTGTTCTTCTTTCAGTGCAGCTGGGGTCTGTGGGGATCAGGGGATTATTTTTGATACCTGTCTAAAAGAGTTATGTCTACACTGATTTCCATCCCTTGCTACTAATTAACCTTATTGTATACAGGAAACAGTCTATTTAATACCTGCATTCTTTCTGTAATGCCAAGTAAAATGAAATCTAGTGTGAAATCTAGTTAGCATTTGCCTTTTTGAAGTCATTTTTGAGTTTCCAGTCCGGGTGACTGTGACCTCAAAACTGAAAGCTATAAAATGGTCCCAACTTCAGCTCAATGGGAGTTTTTTGAAGATTCCCTGTTCACCTGGACTTGCACATGTAGTAAATTGCCCATCTTGGTGCTTAACAGTGTTTTCCCAGGAACCATCTATTTTTTGGGTCACTCAGAGCCCTGCAAAGCACATATATTCCTCCTAAGCAAAGGAGTCTCCTCCTTCCTGCTGGAAAGATCACACTTTGACTGTTTTAGTGTACAGAGACTTATAAAAAATTTAAATAGCAATGGTACAACCAGATCCATTAAGGAGAACAGGGAATGATGATTTAAAAATGTCACCAACAAAGGCAGGGGATGGTGAGGGGTAGCAACAGGAACTTAAGCTATAAAATGGAAGGAAAAAATTGGATGCACCATATTTTAAAGGGGCTTTAAATCCTGCTGAACAACACTGGAATTGATCCTGTCTGCTCCAACATGCAGATAGAGGAGTTGTTACTGTACAGCATGGTTTCTGAAAAGAATATTCACTAAAATGGATTATTTTTCATGTATTTGATGAGGAAATGTTCCCCTGGATGTTGAAAGCTTGAGCCAAGCCCTGTGGTCCTGCTTTCTCTCCAGGTCTCTGAGTGCATCCCCAGTGTCCCAAAGACAGAGTTGGATTTTTACAGGAGATTGGTTCAATTCCTTGAAGAGGACTCAGGTCAGGTGGCTGGGTCTCTCTCTTGGGGACAGGCCAGCTGCATGAACTTGGCAGTCTTTAACAACAAAATCCTGAAGAAAGGGATATAATTCAGTACTGAATTTTCTTCATTTAATACCAAATGATGATATCAAGAACAAAGCTAGTCAAAACAAAGGACAAGAAGAAAAGCAAAAATAACATTTTAATACTGACTGTACATCAGTACTGACAGCATAGATAATAAACAAAGGTCGGAAGTGGTGGTTTGATTTATTTGTTAGTATTAAAGCTTGGTGGAAGCACCAGAGGAATAGGACATTGATATCATTAGTTATCATCTATTTGGAAAGAAGGAGAAGCATTGTTTTCATTCCTGCTGGGGCTTGTCAGGCAGCTTGGCTGTTGGAAACTGGGCTTGATGGCAGAAATACAGGCTTATGGGCTTGAAGTACTGGGTGTTTGTGGGTGTCCATCCCTATGGCTAAGTGGCCACAGTGGGGATCCAGGATTTGGTTTAAGGAGTGTGAAAGGTGCCCCTGGATCCCTCTGTAAAACTGCTCCTCAAGGAATGGGATAGACTTTTTCTCATTTGCTGTTTTCCTTCAATTTCCTGTATTTTATACTCATTTTGGTCAATAAAGCAATGTTCATTTACGCTTTACACCATTCTCCAGAAAGCACATTTCTTTGTGCAGCCTCTCCAAAAACAACAGAAAGAATCTGACTTAACTATAAAAGATTTTATCATTTTTTTTCCCTTCTGCCTTTCCTACTAAGCTCCTCTGCAAAACAGCTAGAAATTTTCATTTTCAAAACATTAGTACAGCAAATTGCCATCTTTCTGTGCACGGCATTCTCTATGTACTCATCATCTGAATGATTCCGGATCACTCTCCGGCAGCGTGAATCACAGCATGCCCTCATGCCTGCCTCTTTTTCAATTATATCTAAGAGGAAGACTGCTGGAGACCCATTTTTTCATCTTGCACAGGACCCCAAAAGTGCCAGATCTCATTTCAATATAATATTATGACAGTATGATAAAATGGATGTTAACAGGACACTGACTAATATGATCCATAGAGAAATGATAGAACAATACAATATTGGGCAGATTGTATTACTAATGTGCATTTTATAGACACAAAATTGCCTTTATAAACAGGGTTCTAAGATTTAATCCTTGCATCCTACAATCCTACTTAGTGTTCTTAGACATTCTGCAGCACTGCTGAATTTTTTTTGCATTCTTAAATGAAATACACATTTTTATTTTAGCACAGAGCTGCCTATATCACTCCCAATTTACTAATGAAACTTGGCATTCAAATGACTCATCAGCACGTACTGCAAGGTATAAAAATAGATTAATGTGGCATACGTTTCTTTACCCATAAAAACGCACCTTCGTATAATCTCGGCGCTGTCTTATTCAACAGAAAGTATGTCATTTCCTTCCCCTAGCAGGTCGAGTTAAAAATGAGCTAAATGTGTGAGAAAGCCATTACTGCACTAATGAAAAGCTCGATACCGTTTGAATTTTTCATCACGGGATATTTGTTCTGTAGCACACAGCACTAATATTTACTGTCACCGGTACAGTATGCACGGTAATTAAGTTACAGTCATCAACGGGGTGGATGTTAAGCAAAGATGTTTCTGTGTGAGCTGGAATCTCTTTCGCATGTATTTCATAGAATCATAGGGTCACAGAATGGTTTGGGGTGGAAAGGATCTTAAAGCTTGTCTTGTTGCACCCTCTTTCCATGGGCAGGGACAATTTCCATTATCCCAGGCTGCTCCAAGCCCTGTCCAGCCTGGCCTTGGACACTGCCAGGGATCCAGGGGCAGCCACAGCTTCTCTGGGCACCCCATGCCAGGGCCTCCCACCCTCACAGGGAAGATTTTCTTTTCAATTTCTAACCTGAGACAGTGCTTGAAGCACTTATAGGTTTGGTTGAGGAAGAGGAGAGAAAAAGGGTTAAAAAGTATTTTGACATCTGATCTTCTGTATCAGTGCCTCCATGTGCTCCTCAGACCAGAAGGATGGTAAAAGCCACCTCAGGACCTTACTGGCTAAACAGTGACTCTGTAAGAGAAATCAGTACCACAGTGACTGATTTTTTTTTTTTTTTAGAAGATGGATCAAAGCTGAAAAATTATGCACTTGCCAAAATCGTTACTGATATGGACACTGATCTCACCTGCATCACCTGTGGTGGCAGGATGGTGCTGAGGGGTCTTTTGTTTGTTCATGGGTTGTCTGGCTACCTCCCTTTCTCTCTCATCTCTTCCCTTATTAACTTCAGAAGGATGTAATGTGAAATTAATAAAATCATTGTAGGAACAGATGGAATTCTGGCTATAGTTATAACATAGCATGAGCTTCAAGAGCAGGAAGAGCTTTTGCATCAAGCTCCAGTCTAAGGTTTTCAGGAGACTTCTTTCCATGAGCAGAGGTCTCATTGGAGGGTATCAGAAAATATGGAATGTTCCAAACTTCCCAAGTGATCCAGTTTTTTCCTGCTGAAATGTCTATCCATTTTGACAGAGTCCTCCCATGCTGCTTTTCCTCCCACCACCTGGTGACACCTGCCCAGGTGACACCTGGGCTCGTTTTGTCAGTCTGGCCACAGGTTCCTGGAGATAAAAGTGAGACACATCCGCTGCTGTGCACGTGTACCTCTGATTTCACAGCACTGCAAGGTGGAGCTTTAAGTAAGTAAATCAGAGTCGCATTCAGAGCTGTCTAAGCTTCAGGAACCTCTGGCATATTTGTGTTCAGATGGACTTTTGACAAATCCCACTACTTCCTCACCATTAGGTGGGCACAGAAAGCCCTGAACCTGACTGAGAGGCGTCTGTCCCCTGCACTTCTGGAGTCAGCCAGTCCAAAGGGAGCAGTTTCCAACAGCACAATGATTTGCCTCCCCACCACATTATGCTTGGCAAGTGGCCTGAGACAGATGCACACTTGCTTCTTAATTAGACAGCTTTTTCCTTTCTGTCCAGTGATTTTTTCCTGGTTTCTTTCACTGGAGAGTGTCCATAGGAAAGGCAAGAAGCACAGCTTGTGACCCCTGCAGCCTTGCAAAGTGCACTTGTGTAAGGCAGAAAAAGGCATCCCAAGCTGATATGCAAGTGAAGGATTCCTTCTGCACCTGGGCATGTCTGGGGTCAAATGTTCCAATTCTTCTATGAATGAATCCCCAGCCACACAGGTAAGAAAATAATTAAAAAAGGTTTTGGCCTTCACAGGGTAAAATCTAATCTGGGTAGAAACTATTTGGGATATGAAACAATTAAAACCTTATGTGAGTATATAGGAATTTCTGCATACTGGAAAAGTTTTTTAGTGCCTGAGAAGAGTCTGTAGACCCTTTGGGCATGGATCTCAAGGTTCACCTCTCTTTACTTGCTTCAAAGCAATGTTTTCCTAGCAAGTATCTACTGATGATCTTAGGGATAAATGGTGTTGTTTCTGAGGGGGAGCCTTCCTCTTTCTCAGCCTCTAAGAACATCACAGACTTCTCTAGCAGCATCTATTTCCATAATATTTTTCATCTGTTTGTACAGGTAGGCTATCCACAAAACAAAATGTAAGTGTTGCTCTGTAATAGGCCAGGTCATGTACAGTGGCTGAAAATGGAAGAGGAAAATTACTTTAGGCACTTTTTCCCTTCACAGAACAGAATCATAGGATGGTTTGGGTTGGAAGGGGTCTTAAAGATCATATTGTTCCAACACCCCATGCCTTAATTCATCCCATGTCCCTCTTTCCCCCTGCCATATTTGCCTAGCTTTATGAAAGTCATTTGGGAGGAAAAACTGGTTTACTGAGGGCCTGTACTGTAGGAACAGCATTTTCAAAGAAGTCTCAATTACCTGAAACACAGGCTCTGTGTGAGGTAAACATATATCACGGTAAAGAGAGTAAATAAAGAGGGTAAAATGCCTCTGGAGGGTCACCATTCCCTGGTCCTAATCACTTGATATGGGCCAGACCTGAGGGTCTGGACACACATTCCTGTTGAAGGTACCTAGAGGAGCAAAGACTCATTTGTCTCTTTTGTCCATTCCTGAGGCATCTACTTAACAAAACAAGGCTGACTTAAATCAGGAAAAATAGTTTGCTGTGTCAGAGTTGCTCTGTTTCTTCCAGAACATGGATGGAGTGGTCCCTCTCCTCCCTCTCCTCCCTCTCCTTTCTTACACCATGCCCAGTCTCAAACAGTGAGTAACATCTTTTTCAGCTTGTGCTGAGTCTGCTGAAGCCACTTAAAAGACCCACCTTTTCAATCCATTAGCTGGAGCTGATCTACTCCATGAAAAACTCTGGAGAACCAGGGGGGCTTTTCTCCCATGCCATCAGATGTAAGAACTACACCCAGGGCAGGAGAACACAGACCCCAAAAATGCACCAGGTCTCAATTTATCCTCTCGTGTTGAATTGTCCAGTCAAGGAAATGTTTTGATTTTCAAACCCATTCTTTTTTTTTTTCTTCTTTTTTTCATTTTCCCCCCTCCTCCCTTTGTTTTGGGAAATGAGAAAAATATATAAAAGCAAGTTATTAATAAAACATCTATTATGCCCATGGGACAGAGGTCCTTCCGTATTGTTCAGATGGCATGTTTATTGTTGACATCTCTCTTTTCTCTGAGTATGCACAGAACCCTGAAATCCTTTTACATTTTTAATAAGATTATTTCTTTTTTTCAATCTAGTGCAAGAAAACCACATCTGCAATATGCATAATACTCTCAAAAACTGCAGCATCACAGGGAAAGCACTGCCAATGTTTTTGGCTGTGTGCACTTCAAAGAGACACAATGTGAAAAAGAATACTACTAGAGGTCTCAGGAAGGTGTTTGCATTTTGCATCTTAGGGCATGTTTGTTTAAGGTAGTTGCCTTATTTTTTAGTTCTCACATTTGAGGTAAAGCACATCATAAACACGAGAGGGAATTTGATTTGTTTTTCAACAAACAGCGCTCCGTAAATCTGGAGTGATGTTATTGTGTCGCTTTGTCTGAACTCGGTGTCCTATGGAGCAAGGTGAGCACCAGCTCTATGTTCCTGCAGCCCTGGGTGGTCTGGGGGGTGTGTGGAATCTGTGGTTCTGTGAAAATGTGGGTCCTCCAGCTCAAAAACAAAAGTCTGCACAGCATCACCCGTGTGCTTCCCCATGGGAGTGTGGGGATACAGCCCCACGCTGCAGCTGTGCTGAGGGAGCTGATTCACTGTGCAGGACCCTTGTAGCAGGTTCCAAGTCCACATCCCTGAGCTGACATCTTAAATTTGCAACAACAAAGGGCAGAAGCAGTCCCTGCTCATGCCCTGAAGGTAAAAGACTGCAAGGGGCCCAGGAACCAAGATAAGAGTTGGTTCAGGCAGGTACCAGATAGCCAGGGTTATGTGGCTGAAGCTGCTGATGGAAATTTGGAGAGCTGCAAGGTGAAGTAGCCACGAGGGAGAAAGAAGCAGCACTGGCACAGTCTCTGTATAGACAAAAATAGCATTTAATTCCCCAAATTCCCTTGTGAACCTGGTCCAGGCAATAAGGACAGTTCAGCTCTTCAGTGCAGAGCAGAAATCAGATACAAACAAGCAGCTTGATTATTTTAAGAGCTGTAAAGGGTTCAATAATGAAAATATTAAGGATCCTTCCCCCTAGGATGCTTAAAAGCTTGGTTCTAAAAGGCAGAAAAGATGCACAGAGCATCCAGTGAAAGACAGAGCAAGTTTTAAGAGGTGTGGCAGATCTTCCATTTGAGGGAAGGTTAAATTGATTAAGAGACAAATGAGAGGTGATGTGTTAGTGGTATATAGGAGAGTGAATTGCCAGGAGAGGTCAGTCAGATGATCCTATTTAGCCTTTCCCATAAATCAAGAGCAAGCAGAGTGCTATACAATGGTACTAAAAGCTAATGAATTTAAAAGTGATACAAGTAAAATATTTTCTTACATGGTGCATAATTAACCTGGGAAATTCATCAGATACCATTAAGACAAAGAGCCTAGCAGGATTAAAAATGGATAATAAGTGACAGAAACTACATAAAGACAGAACTGTATACAGGGTGTTCAGCCATTTATTTAAAACCATTTACTGCCTGGGGCTGCAAAGAAACATCCCCTGTGGGAAAGGTTGACATAACAGTGGACTTTTTCTACCTTTTTTACTGCAATGGGCAGGCTGGAGCCTAAGCAATGGGCTGGTCAAACCACTACAGTATGGTCACTTTCATTTTCCAGAGCAGAGGCCATACCACCACCTACCCCAAATTGCAACCAAAAAGCTTCTGAGATGTTTCTTTTAAAGCTTCTGAGCTTTGAGACAATATAGAAATCATTGGTAGAGAGGTGGTTGTTCCCTTTATACACCAAAATTGCAGCCAAAAAATCTTATGGATAAGAGCTGAACACAGAAAGTGCATTTTGACAAAGGGGAGAGAAGAACTGTATGGAATTTGAGTCTATATTTTATTAACTGAAATGTGCTCTAAAATGGTGGTGTTTTGTGGATAACTACTTTGCACTCAATCTAAACTTGCAGTGTTTTATGGTCCCTCTTAAACTTGTTGACCAAAGGCTTCAACTTCCACTGAAGGTGTAAGGGGTGGCCCAGGTGTCTTGGAGGTGTGGTATCTTGGAGCCTGCTTTGCTGGGAGATGGTGGATTTCAGCAGCTTAGAAGTATTTCTGAGGGATTAAGGGCAAATTATTGAAAGTCAGAAAGCTTTGCCATGGTCAAGGCTTTGGAAGACAAATTTCATTCTGTTCTGTTGTCTCTGTGGTTACCCTGCCCTTTGCAGGTCTGGGTGCCTGCAAAACCCCAAATACCTGATTATTTGAGGTGAATTCAGGCTGCAGAATAGAAAATGTCTGTGAGGGTGGTGAGGTCCTGGCACAGTTTGCCCAGAGTGTCTGTGGACTCCACATTCCTGGAAGTGTTCAAGGCCAGGTTGGATGGGGTATAGAACAACCTGGGATAGTGGAAGGTGTCCTTGCCCAAGGCAAGGGGTTGGAATTAAGTGATTTTTAAGGTCCCTTACAACCCAAACCATTCTATGAGTCTACTTAAAAAGCAAGGAAAAAAAAAAAAGAAAGATGGGTCTGAATAAAGAGAGCACTAAAATAGAAAATTCTCTTTTGACACATGTGTCTCTGTGTCTCAGTTTCTCACACATTTATGTGCAGTGACATTGCATCCCCAACTGTCATGTCCTGAGTATGGAATTCATCTTTATTTTAAACATTATTATTTGTTTTGTGTGAAAAAGAATAGTGAGGGCTCATGTTCTCTATCCAACATGAAGCAAATCTTTGCAACAAGGCTCTCTAAGTAAAAAGGGATATTAATTCTCACAATATTTCAGGTATGTTTGGAAGTTTGATGTTGTGGAGTGTAAAAATAACCTGGAGTGATGGCAGAGGACATTTGTTTGCTGTGATCACTCATGGTGAATAGGCATAAGGATGAGATTCTTGCTTTAGTGGCATCCTGAAGCATTTCTTGAAGAGAAAGGTTTGGGTACAGCCTGACCTCCACAGGCCACTTTTTTGTCCCTTGATCTTTAGGGAAAGGTTATTTTTTAACCCAAAGTGGGTGCTAGGAAAGGCTCCTCTGTTCTGCAAAACAACAACTACCCTGGGCTCCATTTTTGCATCCTGCAAATCCCAGGACTTGTGATTGAGACGTTCCCTGTGCTCAGCTTCCCTGTGTTCCACGTTTCCTTTCTGCAGCAGGAGCTCTGTGCAGGGGACCTGCTGTGCTGTGATAATACCTGCACCCCCAAGGCTCCTCTGCCAGCCTCCTCTGAGGATCAGCCATGTAAAATCTATACATTGCCTGATTACAGTGGTGATTGTGAGCACAACTCACTTCCCAGCTTTCTTCCCAACCCTACCCATGGTCTGTATCCTATGTGGAAATTGATTAGCTGAACTTCTGGAGTGCCTTGGGCTGAACGACAGCCTAAGGCTCTGCTGCAGCATGGGGTGCTTGAAAAAAAAGGCTGAGTGTTACCTGCACTGTGCTGGCAGGGAATTAAAGAACTGTTCAAATGTATGTTGCTTGCAAAAAATATGTATCTATATGCATGTACATAAAAAGAGGAATAAAGAATTGTTCAGGGGAGTTTGTCTCCTCTTTTAGCTGTAGCTCAGCAAATTAGTGTGTCTCATAATTTTTTTAGAAATCCTGCTTTGGAGTAGAAGTTCTTGAGTTAAAAACTGACAGTCTCTCACTGAAGCTTACAATTCCATATGCTGATGTTTTATCGTTATTTGAATGATAAAATTTTGTAGCTGGAAATGCCCTTTTTCAGTTAGAGATTTATTTCTGATATCTCCTTTTACTGAATCAACCCCAGTTTTGTGCTCATGCTTCCCAGATGAGTTTGAGTAGAAGATGCTCTTCACAGGGAGAAGGTGCAGATAAACAGTGATCCTTGGACATATTTGTCTCTGATGCATTCTCAGCCTTCATTTTTCTGATCATTTACCATTAATAGCTCCTTGCTCAAAATATCTGTGGCCCTTTTCAAACTGATGCTGGCTCCTGAAAAAGAAAGGTCTTCTGCAAGTCTAATTTAGACTTGCTAAAAATTTAGCAGAGTTTGAGCAGAACTGCTACCAAGTGATAGTGAATATTCCAATAAGCAACAATTGGAGAAGCAATGTGGTGGTGATACAGGCTCAACAAATTGCAAAACTTGGACACTTTTGGGATTTAGAAATGTTTATGTCCAGCAACAAGAGTCTGTCAGTGTCCTGGGCTGTGAGCTTGGGTAATAAAGAGCAAACTGCCTGAGCAGGAGGAGAAAAAAACCCTGCTTCGGTTAAGGCTTGAACTTTTTTATTTTTTGCCACTCTTTTATCCTTCTGGTTTCTGCTGATGGCAGAGGCTGAAGGGCTGGTTCTTTGACTAATGGTTGAGTCAGTAATTTTTCCCATTAAATTAATGTATGTATTAAGAGAGACAGGAAGAATTGGTCTCTTGGGGAAGGAAGCAGCTTGGTAGCAAGGCATGGCCATTCCTTTGTGTTGTCGGGATGAGAAAGGAAAGGCATCTGCTACAGGCTCTGGATTTATACACTCCTCTGGTGAGAGCCACTTGTGTCCCCCCAGATTGTCTGCCCACAGCCAGGCTGCAATTTAACAGAGCATTTAGCAGAGCAGTCAGCACTTTTGTACAATGTTCGTGTAAGGAACCCTTCAAACCCAAAGAAAGGCTCGTGTGTCCAAAAGTTTCCTTGATTTTTTTCCCCCTTTAAAGCAGTTGATCTTAAAAGAGATATGGTGCATTTCATAAGCCCTGTCTTACAAAAACAAGACGAGTCTCCATGTTCCGAAGACAGCCTGAAAGAAGATTAATTAATTAATTAAGAATCTTTTCTTCTGAGTGCAACAGGCTCCAAGTAACAAGTGAACTTTTCATTTCCAGTAATAGCAGAAATTACTTCAATAGCATGATTGTGAGCACCCGTGGGGCCATAATGTGAATGGTCTTTATTAAGGAATAGACTGAACTTCTGACTATCTTTCTTCCAGTCATTTCCACAGGCCACAAACAGCGCCTGGTTTGTTGCTATTAAAAGAGTCTATAGATGATCCTGAAAAGCATCACTGTTTAAGTACTCATGGCTTGACATTAACATGAAAAATATTTTCTTGAACATAAAGTGAATTTGGGTTCTCCAGTACATTATAGTTTTGTTCAGAAGTTATTGTGCTGGATATTTGATATGAGGGAGATTTTGTTTGGTTTTGTGCTTTTAATTTTAATTACTGGTCACTACCCCTCTGTTTTTGCTTGATTTTTCAAACATGTGAGCAGTCAGAAAAACCATCTCAGGGGCAGTTTTTATGCTTTCTTGGTGTTGTTTTCTGCTTGTGTTAGTAGCTGAAGAAAGAGCCTGGTCTTAGTTAATGATCAGGCCTCATTATATATTTGTTTCCATAAATGACCACTCCAAGGAGTGACCTTTCCTGAATTACATGGAATTTTGCACAACAATTCTGAGTAAAAACTGAAGCAGCCCATGATCTGCTGAGGTGATATTGAAGACATATCTCTCATGCACAGCAGACCTATGCATTAATCCTATGTTTTGGGGTCTTTAATTGCTTTAAATATTTGCTTCTGGATCTGTGTTTCACACATCTTATTTACATGGTTTATTTTTCATTTTATGAACAAATCGATAACCAGACAGACTCTTTACCACACTGGATTAGTTTTATTTATTCTCTTTGAACTTGATTAAAAAGCTGTCAAACATAAGTCTACATTTTATCAGCAGAATACTTTTACAAAACAGGGTAGGAGATGTGTATAGCTGGAAACATACATTTCAAAATGAAACAATATTTGATATATTCTAGACAGTTACCCTTTTGTTTATCCATGACAACTGAAACTAACCATCAAATGCATAAATTGATTCAAGTCTAGCCAAGTAATCCTAAGGGCATATGAAAAGGCTTTTTTTTTAAAGTTCTTTCTAGATGAATTTAATGTAGTTCACCAATAAAGCATCCTCAGGAGCACAATACAAATGCTACAGAACATGAGATAGCTGGGGAAAGCGGGCAGATGTACAGTGTGATGAAGAATCAAAATGGATGTTACATTAAAATGAGCAGTCATGCAATGTCTTCATTTCATGTACTGCGTTTAAGTAAAAATGCCAAAGTTCCAATTCCATTTTTAATTTCTTTTAGGCACTGTTATGCAAATGGTGACATTCTCATTTTGTTTGTGTTTGTTTATTTTATTTGTTTAAAAGCATTAAATGCAATTTTTTTCCCAGCTCTTAGGGTAGACAAATGAGTATTCATCATGTCTTTAATTTTCAATGTATATCAAAGAGAAAGGTAAATTATACTCAGATTAGCTATGAATGATCTCATGTCACTGCTTTAATTCATTGCTTTAAATATACATACTTTAATCTGTTTTCCACAAACCTCCTCAATTATTATCTGTCTTTCTGTGCCATTGCATATGTTGGTAAACAGCATTTTCTATGGTCTAGGGCCATATGCTGTATGCTCAGCTTGCAGAAAAAGTGACACTTGGAGTGCTAGCATAATGAAACTCTCAAAGGGTTAATGCAGAATACATATAGGCAAATGTTGACAATATTTTTTATTCCAATGTTTGAAAATTAGACACAAAATCATCATTAAGTTTGCACAAAATGAGGCATCTGTCACTTGAAAGAAAAAGAAATATTTCAGAAATATGTTTACAGAAATGTAAAAATATTAGACATCAAGACAGATGTGAACGTTTTCAATAACAGGCCCTGTCTGTCAGTCTTCCTCCGAGCCGAAGATCTTGCTGTACTCGCTCAGCATAAGTTCAACTATCTGATTTTGGTACAGCATGTGGACTGCCATGTTCCCTGTCTCCTTTTCAGGTCTCAGGAGTGTCGGTCCAAACACAATTCCTAAGCTCTGTGTTGACATAAGATTCACGGATTCCTTGGCTGCTATCCTGTTGACAAAAGGAAAGAACTGGTTAAAAAAGAAGGGTGTCAGAGGAGTCACTGTTGCTCTTGAAGCACACAGAGGCACTTTTTAAATGTTTCTCCTGAGAGGGGTGTTTGTTTGGTTAACTTATCCAGAAGAAAGAAAACAGGGAGGGAAGAGAAATTTCTGCCAGTGTGACAAACAAGGAAAGGAGGGGTTTTGTAGTGCCAGGGAGAAGACTCCCTGCTTGCCTTAACGTGGTCTCCAGCACTGAAAGAGTTGTGAAAACCAAAAAAAAAGCCCCTTAATATAGGGCTCATATGAAACACATTCCTTCTGCTAATTTAAATCCAATAAAGTGAGTATGGTCTGAAATGGATTGTGAAATTTATGTAACTAAAGACTTTTGCATGCCTTATCCTGACACAAAGTTTCTTGAAAGACACAGAGACCATATACCTTAATGAGATGACTTAGAAAATAATGGTAGGGATTATAACCTTTGATATCTTTATTACCCACAAAATTACAAGAGAAGGACTATTATTATTAAAAGTTGATCTTGTGTCTATATTAAGACTTAATATTCCTGTGGAAAGGGCATTAAGGATGGAGAAGTCTGGTCTAAGAACAGTACAGGTTTAATGGATGGAGTTTAGGTGGGAAGTTTGGCATAAATCTCTGTGGTGGTGAGTACAGACTAAGTAGAAATCCATTTCCCTCAACCCTCCAGAATATATTATGTATCCTAGGGTTGGAAAGACTAGTAAATGAAGACACATATTTTATAAATAAATTGCACAGCTCCACCAAGGAATGCAAACTAAATGTAGCTTTATTATGTAAATGTTTGAATTTATGGATGCCTCCTTAACCTGCTAGTTTTAACTTAAGTATTCCAAGTGGATTGTTGAAGCCAAGTTCTGCTTTCCCCCCTTCTCTGCCATTGTCACTCATTTACCTTTTCAAAATTCAGACAGCCATCTAAAAGCCATCACAGCTGTCTCCGTTTTCCCGTACCTGTTGCTGAACTTATAGCAAGCCACACTATAAGGGAAAGAAACTTCGTGAGACCTAATGGCTCCAGGAACTTAAAAAAGTGTTTCTTTTATATCGGTGGGTGGGTCACACAGCAAAAAGCATCTCTTGTGGATTTGTGCCAATCTCATCGTTTACCACATTCCTGGAGCATCAACACTCATGCTTTTTTTCCCATGTATAAATAGGAAGAATTACTTCTGCTTCATGCTAGTAACCGTGGTGTCCATTGCACAAAACACTCTCCATATGGCACTAATCAGATTGGCTTAACTATTAGTTTCTTAAAATATAGCATCTTCATTAAATTTTTTAAAAAAATTAATTATCTTTCCTCTGTGGTAATATTAATATATCATCTCTTCTCTTAGGAGTTCAGAAAGTCTCAAAAGTTAGAAGTTTTGTTGCCAAGCGACTGCGTGGGCTTCTGATGGATGTCACACATCTTTATCACAATTAAAAATGTTACAGAGGTGACGAGATTGTTTTGCTTCATGCCACTTATGCAGAGGCATGTACAGACAGCTTGGGGACCTCTCCAGAAGAGAGACTCAGTTTCTGTTGAGCTTGTTATGTGGTAAAAGTTGGAGACTTCATAAGGTATTTGGAGATGACATCAACAGGAGTAGAGATGCATGTTCACTGCAGGGGGAAATTCAGCAGCTTTGTCTTGGGTAACTGCAGAAATAATCAATTTAGCAGCATCAGCCATAGCTTTGAGACAAGAGGGTGTTGATGATGGACAGCACTGATGGAGCTGGAGGAGAAGCCCCTTGCAGGGAGAAGGAAGCAATGGACCATGGATGAGCAGAATCAGGGTGAAGAAGTGGGGCAACAGAGCCGAGTTTACTGAAGGGATGGGGTCGGGGGACTGCCTTCCTTTGTCTGTAAAATGTGGAGCAAGGTGTTGAGACCCCATGTTCCTGATGGGGACACAGAAAATGGAAGATGCATGGCCAACCCTTCTGCTTTTGCTTGACATCTTTCTGAAGGAGAATAATTTTCCTGGTTTGTCCTGGAAATTCCATCCTTCTCATGACATCCTGGCAAAGTCCAGGCATGAGAACATTTCCCAGCAATCAGGAGGTGGGGGTGTGGCATGAGGCAATGGAGGCTGTGCGTGGTGTGTGTTGGTGATGGAGAGGAACTGACTGTGGCTCATCAGTAATGTGGCATTAAGAAAATTTGTGTAAATTTGGGTTCTCTGACGTTAATGCTAGAATAAGCAGTACTGTATTGAGAAAGTGTCTTGCAAGTCCTTGGTATAACAATGCAGTTTCGCTTGTTTTCACCATAATAACAAAAAAAAACAAACCAAACCAACATTAAGGAAGTGAATTTGGAAACATGGAAAGTCTCAATAGTTAAATAATATGTGGTAAAACACAGTACTAAAGAAGTAGAAGGAAGGAATTCAATCCACCCTGAATAGAATAATTATAAGTTTTGGACTTTATGTCTTTTTGGACCACAAACATTAACCAAAGACATTCTATAACTGATATTTTTATCATCTCTCCACAATAGAAGTCAGTGCAAACCAAAATAAAACATGCACATTTCATTCTATTACTATAGCTAGTAGGTGAAATTGAGCTGTTAAAAGTGAAAATATTGAAAAAAATGGGCAAGAATTCTTTTTTTGGCAAGAAAAAGAGCAGAATGACACACCTTTTTCAACATAAAGAGTGAAAGGAAATGCCAGAGGTACTTTTTGTCAAGCCCAAATGAAAGGAGCAATGATCCATCAATTTAAGGTTATTTTAGAAACAATCTATAATCCGGTGCCACAGATGTTGGAACCATATCAAGAAATTGTTGGGTGCTATGCTGCTCAAGATTATTTCTTTTTTTCCTCCAAAATAACCAAGTCTCAAGAATGTCTTCAGTCTTTAAAATCACAAGTGAGGCAGAAAATAAAGTTCTCACTATTAATAGTAATGAAACTACTGATGAATTAAAACAGCAGAAGTGTGTGATAGGAGGGCTGTAGTGTCAATGGCAGATATATAAGGAAAAATACTTGGAATTTATGCTTTGGCTGTTGCCAAGGCAACTGCAAGCTGGAAAACATGTGACAGAGAGCAGGGCAAGCCTACAGCTAAGAGGGTCATTGTATGGTGACTTGGCTCTCTAGTTCCATTAAACCTACACTTTTCAAACTCTCTAAATAAAATCATTATTAATTTTGACGTTTGGAAAGCACACTGGATTATTGCTCCAAACACAGTAGGTGTTAGGAAATGTTCTTCATCCATTTTTACTTTGTAGTAACTGCTGTGGAGGAGAAAGTGTTTCCACAGTGACTCTGACTCCTCAACATCTTAATATTCCAATTGCACATAAAACATTGGGGAATTCAGTGTACTTAGGGAGGAAAATCCCATTGGAAAGGACACTGTTTTACTGTAGGCTGGAGAGTGTTGGAGGGTAGAGCCAGCTGCTTTGAGAACTGCTCACTTTTACTTTCTTATCCTTTTCCAGCCTAGAAGGATTTAATTTTGCTCAATGTCAGGGGTATTTCTACCTTTAGCAGAACTGGTTTTAGCCATGCCTGGTATTCTTTCACTGTTTTAAATTATATTTAAGGGTAACTTTTCAATACGACAATCCTATTATTCTTCCACGAACTGGTAATATAGACTGTGATTAAAGAACAGCACATTACAAAATGAGGGGGTCAGAAGAGTAAGAAGGGGTCATTTGGTATGAGGTTATGGGCTAGAATGGCAGGTGTAGGAAATGCCATCTCCTGAATTCAGTGGAGGACAGGGGGATAAAATGAGGTTTTGATCTTATCAGAATCCTGTCCTCCAGTTATGCACAATATTTGTGTTCACTATGGAAGTCTGCTACTAGGGACAGAAACCAAGACCAACACATAGGCAAGAGAGATTAAAGATAAATAGGAATAAATGGAACTCCACCAAAAAGATTAAAAATGCTGTATTTGTGTCCTCTCTTCTCTTGGTACAGGAAGTAACCTTATGAAATTAGGACCCAGCTCCTCTCTGAGTGGGGTATTCCATGACAGCCCATTTGGGTGGGTTTTGTGGCTTTGCTAAACTGTGCTGGCAAACGCTGTCATAGCCAGTGTTGCCCATCCTGATGGATGATGGGACTGATTTGAAATGTAAGTTCCTGTGAACTGCCTTAATAGGTCAAAGTGTGTGCCTCCCATTGATTCACTTTGCCAATAATTATCCTGAAATTAGCCAGTATCTCTTTCCTATCTATTCTCAGGCATATGCAAATGTAATGTTGTAGCTTAAGGACTTGGCCCTGGTAAGGGCTCAGCTGCCTTCAGCTCTCCCCAGCAATAATTTTGTTAACAGGCCTCTTCACTGCACTGGTACAGGCCAGTTTTTATGCAGCAGCTTTCTGACTTCTGGTATTGCAGAGCTCCCAGTCAATTTGTTAAAATTTGTCTCTTATGACGAACAGCTTTCAGCTCAACATTTTACGCTCCTCTCCTTCCCAAATGCTGGTTCACAGGAGTTAAAAAATAACAGGTATTACATACTTTGCTTTAGAGACAAGACATTTGGGAAAGAATCATCCAACCTTGAAATAAAATCTTTATTGAAAGCAATTCTACATCCATGCCAGTCAGATACATTGTATGATCAGAGGAGGTGTCCCAGGGGAAAGCTCAGTGCTGTAGACAGGGTTGATTACTTGGACCTCCTGTCAGTTCTTAACTCATTGACAGTGGCTGAGACATTCAGTACAACTTTGTTTTCTTTATTTGGAAGTAAAGTTAATATACTTACCTTAACTGTGCCAAATGTACTGGAAAATAACCTGATAATAAAACGTACCGTCCTAGGAAGTGATAATGCCTGTGTGTGTATAAGCACATTTTCGCAGGGCTTTTGCAGCTGGGCTTTTCAGTGTTAGGAAGGAACCACAGCTATAACACGAAGCACAGATAACCTAAACTATCAGGTTTTTCCCCCAACATATTTCTATTTCGTTTAAGGCCTGTTACACACTTTCCAGAGATACAGCATAGCACAGCCACAGCATTTTCTGTCATCAATTTATTTCAATTCAGTTGCAGTCGTTGTTTCTTGGGAAGAACCTGAGTGGGTTTTGGTGGGTGGGTTTTGGTATTAAAAAGACAAGTGAATTTCAGCTTTGAGAGTCCTCTTAAAGTACAAGCAACAATAGGGGTCCTATAACAGATCAAAACCTTGCAGAGATATCCATACACCAGTTGAGGAGAGAAACCAAAATATACACATCGTGGAGGAAGAGGGCAGGGACTGTGCATTACTTAACTCCATCCTGGGAAACTTATGGAAGTAACTGGTGGTAAGGGAGTCTCTGATACCACAAACTCTATTTGTGTAAACTGTTCACTTCCTTACACTGCTACATAGATAAACTTCAAATTCAGCATTAAATTAATGTTCTTGATATTTTATGAATGCAGGCTAAACCTCTTTATTTTCTATGTCCTGGCTGTATGGGTGATTTGCTCAGGTGCATTGCAGTGGCATTCACCAGATGGTGAAGCTAAGCAGATGCAAACATCATCAGTGGAGTCCTCAGCTTGTGAGATCTGCACTCTGTGATGGGAACAGGGAGATTTTGGTGTGTATGGAACTGAGACCTGTGGCTTCTGCTTATAGAGGAGCTCCAAAACAGTACAATGACTGTCCTTTTCCAAATGTGCCATGGGGTTTCCTCTGCAACAAATAAGCACAACTCAGGGCTCACTGTGCACTAATAGTTTTAAGCTAGTTGCATTTAGCTGTGTAAAACATGAAGGCATTTTAAATCCCTGTTTGTTCCATAGGTAGAATTTGAAACAATAGATAGGCTGGTAATAGAGAAACCAGGTCATGGTGTAGGATATGTTACAAGAGGGGTCAGAAATAGTTCAGACATACTTAAGAGCTTGCTTTTGCTGAAAATAGCCTCGATGGCTCCTGGCCTACAGAAACTCCATAGGCTTCCTGTGCTCTGCAGCTGTGGGTTCGTGTTACAGCACTTTGGGAAAAATCCCTTCTCTTCAGTTGCTCTGGGATACAAGAACGAGCACTTGATGCTGTCTTCCTCCACAGACTAGGGTTTAAATGTGACCATTGGGTGGCTATATATAGTACCTGGACAGCTGACAGGGCCCTGGTGGAGAATGGGCTTCCTCAGGGGATCCCCCACATATCTCACAGCATGAGCCCTTCCCTGGATAAACTGCCTTGGAGCCTGGCCCTAAATGAGAATAATAACTAAACTAACTCCACACATTGCTTCACAGTTGGCTGAATAGACTGTGAAAAGCTGAGGAAAGGCATTTATTCTGGCTTAGCCTGGTTTAATAAGAGAACAGTTAAAAATAAAGTCTCCTCAGCGCTGGGTGAACTTTGCCTCCCATGCGACAGCCCTGCAGAAGAGCATGTGGGCTCTTGCCTTTGCACACGCCTCACAGAATGTCTGTCTGGTGGAGAAAGACTTTATCTTCTGGGTGGCTGAGGACAGCATGTAAAAACACATTTGGGTATCTAAAGTTACTGCAGGTTCTACAGGGGCTTCATTCAGGAAAGTGCTTTGGAGAAGTCCTGCTTGTTCTTCTGCACAAGGGGAGGTGCTCCTGCTCCACTGAGGAACTGTGAGGGGGTTAAGAGTTTATCTGCACCTCAGCCTTGGGATTGCTGCATCAACAAATTGCATCAAAGAGATGGATTCAATATCTTTCCACAAAATCTTCCCCATTACTAAAATTCCAGGCCTCTGTTTTGGAAAACTGATCAAACTGGGTGACCTGCTAGGTTCTTCCATTTACTGGCAGCCAGCACTCTGTCCTCCCAGTTTGGCTTGGGTTTTAATTTTTTGTGGTGAATTCAAACTGGTTCTGACTGGTGCTCTTAAGGACAGATCTCTGTGCTCCATGTTGCTGTTGTGCCTGCAGTTTGCCTGTTTGGGCACAGCTTTTGTTAGGAGTCAGCTGAAGGCCGTGAACTTCCCCAAGGAGCATCCTGGACTCCTCTGCCTGCAGCTCTGTGCACAAGGCATTAATTTCTGCCTTCTTTTGTACCCCTGTAGCAGAAAATTAAGCTCAAACAAGAGCAAATCCCTGCCCAAAAACCACACAGGCACTGTGAGCACAAGCCTGTCTTTGGGGAGGGGATGTGAGACAGCAAAACCCCCTGTGGCAGATGTTGGGCAGATGCTGATGTACTTCTTATAGGTGTTTGGACAGTAGAGTGATAAAGGCAGTGTGAGACTACATAGAATAATAAGAGTTCAGACAGAAGAATATCACCTTAATGCCTAAAATGTATTTTTTGCTGGTGGTGTAACTTCTGCTTGCTTGATATTTTTAAAATTTATTTTTAATTCTACTTCTGATATATATTTTTTTTCTCCAGAACAACTAGCTTGTTGTGAAGACCAACCTGTTATAGTTTCTAAATTTGTGTGATTTTGTGGCCTGTGTGGTTCAGAAGGCAACAGATAGTTTTAAATAAATAAAGCTTTAACTTTTTAAATTGCTTAAATATTTTTGTTCAAGAATGCCCGAAGCTTTCTTGTAACATTACAAATAAAAAGCAGTTAGGAACAATCTCGCTTAAATCACGAATTGTAAATATAGAACCTTTATCATCAGCACAGCACATCCAAAAATGTCTTTGTAAAATAAATCAAATTATATGAGTTAATTGATTCCAGGCAACATCAGCAACTGCAGGTGGAAACTGAATAACAGGATGTTTATTAATGAGGGACTATTAATCAAAATTGACAATATCAATTCCTGTTTCTTTTATTTGAATTCTACCTGCAAAATCCATGGACATACTCAGTGGATTTTAAAATAAAAATTTAAAAGTAAAGAAAATGCTGACACGTGGGATTTTAGCTTTAGATGTAGGGCTATTTGTTTAAACAGCAAAAGGATATCCTAAATCCAATTTGACAGGCAATGCCAAAGATGCCAGTGGTAATTAATTAGCACTTAATTTAGACCACAGAACAACAGGATATGGAATTGGTGCTCAGTGCCATTTCCCCTTAGGCTTCATCTCATGAGGGTCAGGAGTATGGCTGTTGCATTGAAGGTCAGTAAATAAATTGGGGGAACACATTGACACTGGACTTTTCATGATAGATATCCTTCACCCTTATTGCTGCCTCTGGCTATGGCTGATGAGAAAAGGACTGCAATTGTTCTGTGAAGAATGTTGTGGTGCCCAGGCTCGAGTGGAGCAAGGTGGTGCCTGAGCTCAGGAGCCCAACAGCCACCGTGCTGGCAGAGAAATGCCCCAGCTCTGTGCCTGGCTGGAAATAAACTCCTGACTGTAGCACAGAAAGCTTGAGGAACTCTGACAGGCGAGAAAATTCACTTTAAAAGCAACCCTTAAGTTTGCTAGATTTGTGAGCTTAGCTTTAGATTAAGCATAATTAAAATCAAGGGAAGATTTTAAAGTGAGGTTAGAAAGTAGGTCAGCAAGGGAAAAAACACGTTTCCTTATTATCCTCTTGTCTTTGTCTTAATAATATTTGGTGCTCCTCCATAGAGCTAAAGGCTCTTAATAAAGGTGGATTAATGTTATTAACAGCATTGTTTCCTGATGGGGACACCGAGGCTTTGATGTGCTTAATGATGGACAAACAGAAAGTAAATGGTAAAAAATACCAGAGCCACCAGCTCTGGTTTGTACCTCAGTGACAGAAGCCACTCTGAGCAGCACACCCAGAGCAGAGGGGATATGGAAAACACACAGGAGACCCTCTGTCCCTTCTTCCCAGAGGCACATCAACTGCATCCTTTGGTTGAGATTTAGTCACATGAAAGGTAGAAAGATGATGAGACTCTGTATTATAATTTAATCCTCCTGCTCCCAGTAAAATTAGTGCATCTGTCAGACACTTCCATGCTCTCTCTTCCTGTAATCTCTGCGTTTCAAGGGAGGGCCTCAGGTGGAAGGTGCCAGCACTGCCACAGGTATGCAGTGATGTTACAGCTTTCTAAAATCACTTCCCACAAACTGTACCTAACTATGCCTAAGTAGTGCAGTTCCCTATGTCCCACAGGGTGCTGAACAATGGGAGCTTCAATATTTACAGCAGGGTGGCTCTGGTTGCTCATCCCAGCTGCACTCCACTGGCACAGTTTTATGCCCTTGGTACCCTGAAGGGCTGTCTGCATCGCTACATCACAAAAACACTGAGTTAGGCAGCAGTTTCTGCTCAGAAAATGTATTTTGGAAGCCCCAGGTTAAGAGTTATTTTAACTTTCACTTCATCACATCCTTTGCAGCATCTCTCTCTGGGCAGTGAGTGAAATTTTGATTACTCTGAAAGTCACTGACAAAAATCCCAGAAACTGGACGCCACAGTGGAGTCAGAATTTCACCTCATATGAGCTTAACTTTTCTCATTTTGGATGATATCTACTTTTACTAAGTGGAGTTACTGCTTTTGACTATGTTCAATCTATAACCTCTTGCAGCCTTCAATTACAGCCTTTCTGTGCTATAATCCAGCTGACAGCAAATAAGTCAGCCCTGGATATGACAGGTTTACTTTCTGACTTAGAGCCCAGAAGGGGCAATTGAGTGGAATTTCAGCCTGGGATGTTGAGCTGTAGACATCCTGCCCAGAAATTCATCTTTGCTCGTGGGTGCAGAGCAGCCCATGAAAGACACAGTATCACTATCAACACATTGGTTTTGTCCAGTGTCATGAATTAATTATTCAGTTCTGTGAGAAACACAGTAATTTTTTGACGTTGAATGTGGCAAAGAATTCCACAAAGTCAGGGAACAAACTCTCAACAAGGTTTTCCTTTTTCTGTGAATTTTTGTATCATAGAATCACTGAAACATTTGGTTTGGAAAAAACCTTCAAAAACATCAATTCAAAGCATTGCAATTACTTCATAAATTATTTTGTTTCCAGTCTTTTTTAAATAATGAAAAAAATTTCAAATGTTGGCTTATTAACTGTCCCCAGTATAAAAAAATCCGTATTTTTTATCCCATATTGTCACCATCCTGTTTAAAATGAAAGTCTTTTTGCAGCGATCCACCCAACAGAGATGATTTTATTTTCTGTGGGATCTGACCTCGACCAGGATTCCTCCTCTCCTAGGTTCAGTTCTGAGCTCTCCACAAGCTACGATTGCAATATATATGCACTGCATTTGTATCAGATTTGAAAGATGCTTTAACATGCCTCCCAGCACCACGATTGTTTCAGCCCTGATACTGAGCACGAGTAGGATGAACGCAGCTCTTAAATGCACTAGTGAGTATGTGCCATGAGTCTTTGATTCCTTTAAACTTATTTACATTTTACTCGCCCTTGAGCAATGAATTTACTATGTCAGCATTGTCTTTTCTACTTACACTTTGTCTGTCTTGTCCGCTCACCTTAGCTTGATGTTTATTTTTTTGTGCACGTGTTTAGTCTGCTGCACTAAATGCAGGGACTGCCTGGAGTGGAGGATTTTCCATATATTGTGTCTTTCTATGAAGCACCCTTTGTAGTACTGCAAGTTCTGCAATATTTCCTGGCTTTAAACTAGCTTTGAATTTTCTCATTAGTTCCTTTAAAGTCAAATACCCATTCACACATGTGCTGGTCTCAGATGACTCTGGTCTAACTGCCTTAGATACTTTACAAAGTCTTTATACTCTACACAGTCAGCCCTACCTCTCTCAGTAGTTGTATTTCTTTCATCTTTGAAGCTTCAAGTGACCAGACTTGCCAATATCTGCTTCTGTCTAACCCTGATCAAAATCTACAGTTAAAAAAACTGGTGAGAAAACATAGATGAGTCTCTTAGACCTCCTAACCCAGATCATGTTCAACAGAGATTGAAGGACTTAGGAACAAGAGGGACAATCTTGCTGTGGATATCAAGGCCCTGATATCAGTCATCAGTCTTTGCACAACTCGCACAGTAAGCAGCTTTCAGGACACCTCTCTGTAGGTGCTGCCTCTCCAGCAGAAATTGTCTAGCTTGAAGTGAATATTTGTAAGGGATTTACAAACGTAGAAAGCGCCTCTTTAGCAAGCACACATTGTAGTTTCAGGATGCAGAGCTGGACAGACTTAATTTAATATGAAAAGTAATGGAAAGCTCATACTGTATAATTTGGAAAGGTTAAGCAGCTCCTCACCATAGAGGCCAGGTGAGATCCAAAATGTGTTCTACAAGACTTGAAATTTGCCCTGTGGCAGAAATCTCAGGGTTGGCTCTGAGTCCAGAGCAACTGCAGTGACTTCCATGGGGTAGATGCTCTGAAGGAATGAAAACTCCTTATCCTGATGACACTTTTATGAGACCCTTATCCAGACATGGAAACAATCTGGGTTGTCTGAGGTGGTAAAAGTTGCCTGCTACTACTGCTGCCACAGCCCTGTGGAAATCCTCCCTGGACTGAGAGTTTGAACAAGGCAAACTGATGTTCCCAGTAAACTTCACTTGCTGGAAAGCTTCCATATGCTCTGGGGCTGTCCCATATGCCCTAGGCTGACTGTATGGTGGCTGCTGATGGTGTTTGGTGAAGGCCTGCACTTGGCAGTGTGGATGGCAATGATCTGGGAGGTGAGAACAGTTTCCAGATGGATGAAGTGCTATCCTGAGGTGGTCTGGGGAGCCTGAGTCTAGTGCTGACACAGAGAACATGGTGCAAAAAAGTTTGTGCTTTTCTGTGAAGGTTCTGGGAGAGCTACAGGAGGAGCCAGAAAAATTACAGACCTTTTCTGAATTCCTTTTTCTTGGCTTATCTCCATGGTAAGGGGTCTTCTTTTGGAAGACCACAGCAAAGCTCTGGAGAGGATGTGACAGTGCTATCTAATGTTAGGACTGGGGTGGGTGTATAATCCTCAGTTTAAAGGAGGTAACTGGTTGCATCTTGTGGACCAGGGGAGGAGGCAAATTGGCTGGAGAGAGCTGCTTCACAGATTTATGATTTTACATAGCACCATAATGCGTAATGTACGAAAAGATAAATATTTTCCATTCAGCAACATCTTGCTGTATTTTCATCTAACTCTATAATTTTAATTATAAAGTGAACATAACCTGTATCAAATTATGATTTTGTTAACATATTGAATGAGGACAAGAAAAATAAATACCAGATTTTATACTGTACAGGCACATGAAGGTATAGTAAAAAAATCTGGTTTCCTTGACCACATTGTCATAATATGCATATATAACCGCTTATTGAATCCAGGCTGTGTAGACAACAGAAAGAACACTGGCTCCATACCATCACAATGCATGCCCACAACAAAGAGGAGGAAAGAACAGGCTCTTTCATTGTGTGTTTCTAAGTATTACCAACATAAGGGCAAAAAACTACCTCTGTCTGAAGTGTATCTATACACCCATGCATAAGTTATTAACTGGGCTCTCTCAGCACAGTTGCTGAAAATATTAATATATTCAAATTATATTCTAGCTACTGCAAAAACAGTAGATCAGACAAATGTATTAAAATCTCTTCAGACAAAAGGAGTCATGTTATTTATAAAGTTCCTCCCCCCCTGCTCCTCACTGGAACACAAACCTTCATTGTATAGAGTACACGAGAATGCAAGATGATCCTTAGATGTCAAAATGTGGCTTCAAGTTTGAATGTAATCATAAAACAGTGACTCCAACGCTCGCCATAAACAAATTGTCACTGGCATTATGTAACTTGGACTATTCACAAAGTATAAAAGATGGGAAGAATAAAAGGTGGCTGCCAAACACTATGGGCCAAACCCAATGGTCGTGCCAAATTGCGCCAGTGGGCTGGGAATTGCAAACCCAGCGTGGAATTCGGATTTACACTCCTCGGTTCTTGGGCTGCTTAGAGTGAGATTAAGGCTATTTTTTATTCAGTTTGTCAGTAAGGCAGCAAAGCAGCAACCAGTGGCTTCTGCAGCCCCCCTGCTCGCTCTTAGTGGGAGATGGGAAAGCGGGATAAAAGTTTCCTAATTGCCACAGGACCCGTTTTTGTACAGAGTGGCTTTCTGGGCTGCAAGCAGGCACAGTCAGCCACCAGCAAGGCAGCCTGGAAAGGGAGGCATCACTCTCAAATCTGGTGGTCTTGAGTTTTTCATGTTACTATTATGTAAGGTGCTGCCTCTTTGGGCTGAGACCCTGCCTTGTGCCCGGACTCCTCTGGAAAACTGATTAATAAGGGAAGACCATTCACCAAGGCAGAAGGTCTTGTTTGTGAACAACAACCAATCATTAATTTATACTTTCCTTTGGTCCAGGCTTTAGGTGTAAAGTATATCTGAAAACAAATGCACTGCACAGATTTGAATTGTAACTAATGGTTGTGTTAATGCCCCACCAAAATAGGTGGTTGCCCACTCCTGCTTTTCCCCCCACCCTTCTTTTAAAAAGTAAAATGACATTTTTTCCCCAGCCTGAAATAATTGCTGAAGCAGAGATACTGGTTTAACTCATTATGAATTATTAGTGGAAAAGTGGGTCTCAGAAGTATGTTACATCTGAAATATTTTTCGTCACTTGAACATGTGCCGTCCAGAACTGGCCCTGTTCTACCAGGCACTGGGAACAAACACTTCGCATTCACAGATGCTCCTAATTTGGTGTGGTTTGGAGTGTAATTTAGATCAAACGTATCCATGTAAATGAGTCAGGGTTTCTTAATTAGGTGCCTCTAAAGAAAAAACTTGAACCACATCAGTAGGTGTGGGTGTGGTGCCCACAGTACTGGAATCTTTCTATAGATGAAGCTGAGTTTTGTTCAGGCATACTGTAGGTTTTTCTTTCCTTTTTATTTTTTTTCTTTCTTTTTTTTTTTTTTTCTAAAGCACAATAATAAATCTGCAGATGGCATAGACATAAAGACGCTACTTCAGAGGAGCTGTCTAAAACACTGTCTCTTTGGCAAATGCCTTAAAGTAGGTCATTCTGCTGTGATTTAGGTTTATATTTCATTGCCAGCTTTTTGTTCCCATTACAAGTAGAGTGCATTCCAGTCCACAGATTTGCTCTTCTTTTTTTTTTTTCTGATTGGTTTTTATTTACAAGAATTTGTAGATCTTCATAAGAAAATGGCCAATACCCTGTCAGAAGTAGTAATCATGCACTTGACCACAAAAAGAGATGTATGAAGGTGATAGCCTGCAAATATTGGAATGTAAAGCACCATTCTCTGGAAGGAAAAATTGTATTGATTCTCTTAACATGGTGATTGAAATGATAGTTGCATCTTTTGCAGTGTGTGAAAAAGGATTTGATCTAATGTCATTTCAGAACCCTTACAGAGCAGGGGCCTAGTTGTTCAGGTATTTGCTTTTGCTTTTTATATATTTGTCACTGAAAGTCACGTATTTTATATCTTATTAAAAAAAATTAAAAAAAATCAGGGTCTGTTTTCCCATCAAAGTACTGGGGGATTTACATGCCAAACTCTCACTAGCCTTAATGAATTACCTGCATAAATTCCCTTTCAATCAATAGTAGAATAGATCCTATTGTGCTATATTAATTATTTTACACAGAACATTTTGGCCTTAAAGCCTTTTTTGTTTTAGTTTATTTTATTTTTTTTTAAGTTCCAATGAATATCTGAGAAACTTCAAACAAATTATTTCTTTCACAACCTTAATTCTGAGAAAAATCACATATCTTTAGGCACAAAAATGAAAAGCATTGCAATTTACCCTTTGATGACCTTGTTGTGGACATTCGTGTCTTAGGGCCCAATCTCCCCAAATAAAAAAAAAAAGAAAAAAAGGGGGACAGAGCGTTCGTAATGAATTGAGCATTCCTAATTTTGGCCAACAAAAAAGGATTTGAGCTGGAAAGAACACTAACCCCAAGCAATATTAAGAGGTTACAAAATCCCTTAAATTAACTCCGCCGGTGATATTTTGCTAAAGCTGATGCGAGTGCAAACCAGAAGCAGGATTCTCACGTGGTCCTGATTAACTGAAGAGTCCTTAGCAGTAACCAGCCCTGCCTGGGATGTGCTGGCCAGATGCACACGTACACCCGCAGCACATGGATGAGCCTTCAAAGGCTTGGGGGGCTCCACTGGGGGATTGGGGAGCCAGCAAAGAGTGGAAGTGAGAAGTGTTGGCTGTGTCGTGGTGGGAAAGTGCCTCACCCTCTCCATTCCTCACTTTCTTTATCTACACAACTCGGATAATAAAACTTACTGACCTGAAAAGGAAGTTAGGAGATTTAATTAATGTTTGAAAAGCTTTTTTGAGATTGTTTGATATTGAGTAATGTGGGATGAACAATAGGAGCTCTTGGAGACAGGGGCTCTATCTATCAGGGTTTGTGTACTGCACTCAGCACAATGGTGCCGTGCAGCCACAGAGTCAACTGTGTCATAAATATTTAAATTAAAACTATGTTAATTATTTTTATCATTCTGTTATTTGCTGATACACCAGTTCAGTACTTGGTAGCATTGAAAAGTACCGAGTGCAATTATTTGCCTGACTGTTATGAAAATCAGGGTTTATATTTTTAAATACAGTTGTGGAAATCGGAAATAGATGGAAGCAAGGGGTGAAAATGTGGCTTTAATTACTCATCGTGCTTCTTGTTGAAAGCACTAAGCAGTAAGGTATTCTTTGGGGAAGAACTAAATTTTGTAAATTTTCCTATTCCTCAAAAAGCAGGATTTGGCATGACTGCAAAACCCTCGGTAGCAGGTCACCCCAACCCCAAAAAATACAAAATCAAAATGCTCAAAGATGCTTCTGAGAGACTGGATTTTTTTTTTTTTCCCTTTTAACCTAAAATCTACTACTACTCCTGTCCTGTGCACACTTGGGCCTGGTACATATTTTCTTGTGTCCACTTACTTCCAAAGGGTGAGTTTAGTAGACTGTTGTGTGCTTAACAGAGAGGAAAAGGGTTTAATTCTTCTCCTTCCCCCCCAAAATGAGCCCCGGGAAGCTGTGGTACATGGGATGAGTGTTGGCATTGCTCCAGCTTCTTTGTAAAACTCTTCCGTAGTTGAAACTGAGAAAAGCACATGCGCAAAAGTGCATCTCAATAAATATTTACCCTTCTCCAGTTAAAAGATGATTAAATAATTTCATATAAATATTAAAATGCCAGTAAGCTATACCTGAGTTTTTTTATGTAACTGGTCTGCCCACCTACTTACTCCTCTGGTGCCGGAGGGTGTTTTTCCTCCTCGCATTTCCAGCAACTGTTCCTCCAAAGCTTGTAGGAGCACAGTTAAACTTTTCTCTCTGCTGCTGTCCCATGGCTGGAAACCAAAACCTGCTCGTGAGTTGCCTGATTATAAAGAAAGGTCTTGATTCAGGAAATAATTTCAACAAATAGTTTTTCTTGTGCCTTCATTTAAGGGCTTCTGTACCTTTCTAAAATTTGGGCATTTTTCCTGAGGGAAAACTTAAGTGCCCATTCCACATTTTGGGTTGTAGGTCTTCGCAGGTTCACTGAGGTTTCCCAAATAAACTTTTCTTTTGGAAGAGTATTTCCATTTTGGGGATTGTTTTTAGTTTTCAGTAGCTTTTATCTTTATTATTTTTTATTATTATTTTTCTTAACAGAAAACTTGCACAGTTCTCAGTGTAATCTGTTCTTTTGCTGTGTGAGAAAAGGTCTCTCCTGAGCCTACATTTATTACATGAGCCTGCCTGAAAACTGCTGATATGACATGTAGTTTAGCAAGTGAAAATCACATATGTTTGCTACATCTTCCCTCCACCAACTTTGGAGGGGAAAAAAAAAAAAAAAAAAGTTTGCAGACATCCCATATAGCATTACTATATGCTGTGCTTTAACTTCATTTTCTGGTTTTCCCTCAGAGTCCTGGGTACTGCTGCTGGATTTGTCATCACATTGTCATTGTGTCCGGGTGTGCAGGCTACTGTGTGCTGCTGGCTATGCATGGCTCTGCTTTATTTTCTTTTTTTTTTTTAATTTTCTTTTTTCCCCTTAGTTTTTAATAGGTAGAAACAATTCTGTTCAGTTGTATATAGTCTGTAAAAACCTTGACTTTTCATAATGTTGCTGCCAAAGTATGTGAGGTTTGAGGTGGGGGGACTGTTCCTCCCCACTGTTTGTCAGGGTTGGACATTTTTTCCTGTTCATAAACCTATGAACATGGGGGAAGTTTGTTTGGTTTTTTTTGGGGTTTTTTTTTTTTTTTTTTGGTTTTTTTTTTTGTCAAAACAGCTGAATATTAATACCTATGAGTTTTGTTAGATAATATATTAATATCAGTGGGTTTGTCTTAGATATATAGTTCTACCCTTGATGAGGAGCCTATTTCCAGTGAAATCAATGCAAACAATTAATAGTAAGAATGAGGAATTTGGGCAGAGGGGGAAGACAATCAGGAAGAAAATCATCATTCCCCTTCTGAAAGGGCAGAAAGCCTGGATGGCATCTGAAAATTACTTGCCATGCAATGTAGAGTATGGGAAAAATGGAGCAAAATAAATGGAGTTTCTTGGATTCAAGGGTGAATTAAAACAAATCAGCTCCTGCCTGGACAAGCCAGCCAGATAGGGCACATTAAGAGATCCACGTGATAAACCAAGAGGCAACTGCAGAGCTCCCCAGACAACTTGCCTGAAGTGGCTGCCAAGGAGGCAGATGCTGCTGCTGGAAGAATATCTTCCACAGTTGGGCATCTGGGTTCCGCGCTTTCCACGTAAGGCAGAGGGATGGGAGCTGGCCTCTGCCTTCCCCTTTAATTATTTCAACATCCCTTTTATGGGTTTGTAAATAACACACATTATCCTGCCTTTGTGCAGGGAAATCGGGAGCAAGGAGAGGGTTTTTTTGTCTCTAACACATCCCCTTGCAGGGGTGTCCACACGGATGGGTACAGCCAGACCGGAGCTTGGCTGTCCTGTGCTCCAGCCTGGTCAGATGTGACACAGCCCGGGTCTGGGAGTCGCAGAGCTGCCTCGTGGTGGCACGGAGCTCAACCTAATAAGCAGAGCAGGCTGCGATTCATTAATTTAACATTAATAAGCACAGCTCATGAGCTCAGGCACAGTGCTGTGTAGCGCAGGCACACAGCTCCTGGAGGAGAGCGGCGTCCGCCCTCGCCAGCTCGGAGTGCAGTGCTGAGAGCCCAGCCAGGGTGCTCCTCCTCCCTGCTGCATTTTGCATGAGGGAGAAATGACAAGATTTGTGGTCACTGGAGAAGCTCCTGTGCAAATAAAAAAAAAATTCCCATCCAGGATTTTAAATTGTGTTGCTGGTTTATGCTGAGACTTTAAGTAATTTAAATTTCTCGTGACTCGGTTTCCCAATGGGTGTGTAACAGCTACCTCAAGGTATTGTGGTGAAAGCAGGTCATAAAATACATAGAGTAAAATTTCCTTCTGTCTGAGTTGTATTACAATTTTGTGAGTAAATTATTGGGTACATATAATGGTTTCTCAGATAGGGATTCGTTGTGCTCAGTTCATGTTTGTGCAGAGAGACAAGGCAAGGTTTCTGCATCATTTGATGCCCTGTGTGCACCCAAAAAAACAGGACCAGAAAGGTGCATCAGTTTTATCTGGTACCTGTGATTAGCTCACTTCATTTGGGAGTAAAAGTCAGATATGAGTAAGGAAGAGGAAAGAGAGGAGACCTGTGGAACTGGTGTATGGGGCGGAAATATATGGGCTGTATAGAGCAAGCAAATATTCTCTAAACATATTCGAGTAGAACAGGCTGTTTTCTGTAGCCCTTTATTCAGGAAAATCTCTACTCAGGTTGGGTTTTTGTTGTTTCTTTCCTGTGTAATGTCTATGTTTGGTTTGTTCATCTTTGGGAAGAAGCATGAATAGCCTAATAGTAGTTGTGCTCAATTATTTCCAGCATGAGTCATAATGGAATGATTCCTTATGGAATTAGACTGACAGAGCTATGTGATATATCTGTTCAGCCCCATATTTTGTCTATTTTGCTTTTAAGTAGAAGAGATTTCATGGAAAGATGAACAGGGACATCAGCGGGTTGTGTTTTTTCCTATCAAACACAAAAAAACTTGAAAGAACAGGTACTGCAACCTCAACTTTGCTTTTAATCCACATCCTGTGGGCTGCATACACTTCACTGTGACTTCTTACAGCTTCAGAGAGCTTGGCTGAAGAGAGATATATGGCACAAGTGTTAATCCCTGCTGCCAGGCCTTTCTCACAGACTCTCTCATCACCACCTTTGTCTGGGTTTCTAAGGAGGTTCCTTCTGAAGCGCATTTCTCACTGTTATTTCTGCTGGATCTGGACCTGCTCCTGCAGACTGGATTTCTGCAGAATGGCTTAGGATAAGGCAAAGGTTGGATTCTTGTGCTGAGTGTCAGTGAGACAGATGCTTTCACGTGTAGTATAGAAGTCACAGGCTTGGACAGCCCCATAGTCCAGGTCTGTATAGCCCTGTTCTGTCTGTCTGACAGGAAAGAAAGGAGTAGGAGAAGGGTAATGCCATGGAAACAGGATAACTGCAGGATAACAGGATAACTCCCTCATCTTCTCCCCATCAGAATCCCCTGATGGGGAGACCAGTTCAATTCTGGGAAGAACATCCATCTCAAACAGCAAATATAGAAACTGCAGTAATATGCCTCAAATAAAGCCAGTTTAGTTATCTTTCCAACTAACCAGAAACTTTTGAAACTCCTGTAACTTGCCCTGAGAAAGCCCTCTGATCAAAGGGGGAGGTGCAAGTCCATGGTGAGGGACATTGACACTCCTCTTCTGAAGAGTGCCCCCAAAATGAATATAACTCTACATTTTGTAACCTCTGCAAACTGGTCATGTTTCCTAGACTGATTCAAACAAACACACATTGTCTCTATTTGCATAATATAAGCATCATATAATTACTGAAAATGTAAATACACTACTTCATTCTTATTTATGGAGACATGAGATCATTCAGACTCACCCCCCATCTTTAGCATCAACAAGTTCAAGAGAACACACATGCTTTATTTTTTGGGGGGGATATTTTTGTACTTTCAATATCTATTCTACTGTTGCTTCCATATCAATGGAGCAAATCCTATGGAATAGCCCTATCTTTTCCTGAGGATGTGTTTGAGGCACAGAAGAAGATTGACCTTCTTCAGAGAGACTCAGACAATTACTTCCCTAATGCTTAAACCCCCAAATGGCTTCACTGTCACATCTTCCTGCCTTCCATCACCCTGTGCCACTGTGTTGCCTCAGTATACCTCTGCATTATGAACTATTGGTATTTTATTTCCTCTATTTTAGCAGTTTTATTTTTTCCTTTTGTTTTTTTTTTCTCTGAAAAATCCACCAGTGTAGGTCCAGTTTTGCCAGTTATTCTACACATCCACAGCAGGAAACAATTGCTGTCCCAAATAGATTATGCTCTAAAAAGCCAAGGCAGACAAAGGAAGTATTATCATCATTTTGTAAACAAGGAACCAAGGCACAGGGAGATTAAATGATTTACCCAAGGTCACCCAGAACATCCGGTCAAAGCCAAGAACTGAACCCACGTCTCCCGAGTCTCAATCAAGTGATTTAACTATGAGATCAAAGACTTATTGTGTATACCTGATATCTCTCCCCTAAGACATGGCAACAAAACTTTTTCAGGTTAAGATCAATGCCACACAGAGTGCAGTAAATTTTGTATATGGCATATCTGTGCTGACAGCGTGTACCCACTCCTTGCACTCATGTTCTTCCCAGGAAATAATTTCCCTTATTATTCTTCCATTGCCAGCAATAAATTATCATCCTTTTCTAGATAACCTGCTGAAGGAGAGAATGTGTGCACACAGTGCATCAAATGAACACACAGGAAACTGTTTTTCTGCAAGGCCAAACTCAGTCATTTTATGGACTGCTTAAAATCCTTCCATGCTTAATGAAATGGGGACATTCCCACAACGATATGAACTTCATTTTACCATTTCAGCTGGAAGCCGCGAAACAAGATAAAGGATCTACATCTCTTACATGCACATGCCAAGAAATGGTTGCTATAAAGGCATCATTCATTATAAGCTCAGAGTGGTCTTTGATTTGGAGCCTTTATCACTCCCTCACTGGGTCAGTTCCTGGGATGAAATACTCCTCTGTGCCTTGAAGGGACCCAGATCCTGATGTCCCTTCAGTTTTTGGGGTAGTTTGGCTGAAAAGTGACTGTAGAAAACAGCCTGGGTAGTGCCAACAGCAAGGAGGAACAGGGTCACAGGACCCTGCCCTTCCCATATCCCTACCCTGAGGCCTCCAGGCCATCCTGCAGGTCAAACAGCTCTGGTGGGTGTCTGAGTGAGCCATGCCAGCTACGTACACCTTTGCTGTTAATGCCATGAAGCACAAGAAGAAAACCTGAGGTGAACGTGACACCCTGGGTTGATTTTTTGGGTCGATGTCTCTTGCAAATGCAGCTCAATGAGAGTGGAAACCACAGGGGAATGATGAGGGGCAACCTCACAGGGCTGTTTTCCTGCCTCTGTGGTATCTCAGCAATATTAGGAGAGCAAAGGTGCACTTCCAAATATTTCCTCAGCATTTCTTAGGTGTTCTGTGTTGTCACGAGCTCCTTGTGAGGGACAAGAGCACTTGCTATGTATTCTTGAGAGAGGTTGTGTCTGACATCAGCATATCACAATGACAGTACAGGTGATTGAACAGTGTTCAAAACACGACCATCCAAAAGGCCATCCCTGGAGAAATTCAGTCAAACTGGGTGAATGCAATCTGGAACATGCTGCGTTTGCCCAATTCAGTGCACCTGTGACATGGTAACCCCAATGTTTGTGGCTGCATTGAAGGAAACAAAATTGTCCTGCTTTCTACTTGGGTTAAAATTTGGAATTTTGTTTAGGCATCTTGATTTCTTGTGTAGGAATAGGATATACATAGATACCATAAATCATGCTTAGTTTTTCCAAAGAATGTAATTATCTTTGGAATTTTGGATGACACTTGCAATAGGATTAGGACACCACATACTGATTTATTTTTTTGAAATTACTGATCTGAGAGTAGCACAGTTCTACTTACTTCTGTAGATGTTCAAAAAGGATTTTCATCGTGTCATAGTTGGGTCTAGGGAGCTTCTTTACCAGGCCCCTTATGCATTTGATGCGAGTGGCGTTGTCCTGGATTTCTAAAGGAAAAAAAAAAAAAAGAAAATAACCACTTGAGTGTCACATTAGGATATTGCTTTGCACAGTGCTGTAGCTGGTACTTTACAAGAAAAGTCATCATGAATATGCGGCAAAAACCAGAATATTACATACCTTCTTTCACCTTAACAGAGAACAAAAGTGTTTACAAAGTCTAAAAATTCTCTGTTAATCTTAAGAAAGCATTTCCTGGTTCACAGACAATTTTTTTTTACTTTTAACGTATTTTATTAGACGGATAGACCACCTTCCTTAGATCAAATACCCCCAAGAAGTAAGAGACCTACATCTTAAATGGAATTATCCTCTGGAATTACATTTGCTCAGTGATGCAGCTTCTGTGATAGGTGCACTTTCCATCTAATCCTTGTTGTCCTTTTTTATTCAGCATAATTAAATCCAGTCTATATATGAATCTGTCTTTAACACCCCATCATATTTGGAAACATAAAATTTGCTATTGTTTTTAGTAGTCCAATCTTGTGAAAAATTATTCAAAAAACTGTTCCACTGTAGCTATTTTCTCATAGCATCTCACAACTGGAATTTTTGGAGGAAAAAATCCCTGTGTTTTGAATTTAAAATTAGCAATAAAGAACACAGCACTAAGGACTTTAATCTCTCCTTTGGGGTGATCACAACAGTTCTACCATTTCTGTTAAGGTATGTTTTCCTGTTTTACCATGATTCATAGTTTTTTGGGAAAGATTTGGCTGATATTGTCATCGATTTGTCTAAGATGTTGCAACTAAAGCAAAGTCATGTACAACGGTTCTTTCATTTAGGCACAGATTAGATAAGGTACCAGTAGGTCTGACGTAGGGAAAACATCTTGCATGCTACATGCCCTAGATAACCTGAGAACACTTTTCCAATCTTATCATCTATGATTAAATTATCACCTATCATTCTTCGTATATGTTCCTCTTTAATATTCATATTACCCTAGCACTCAGAGATCTCAATCAGGATTAAATCCCAGTTGCAGTAGGTACTGCATGAGCATACATGGTGATTAGTGATTTGATTTAAAGTTTTCACCAAAAAAAAGTTTCAAGCTAAAATTTTCCTGCAATCAAGCCTAATTTAAAAATTAAAATTACTAGGATAATATTCCTTCCTCAGCATGTGTTGCTAGTTCCTGCTGAGATTAATACTTTGTACCCACAGATATAGATGTTTATACTGAAATTGTTTTTAATTTTAACCATCATGTAGACATGGAAGACAAAGACCTAAAATTAGGCAGTGCATAGGTATTAGTTTCCAATAAAAAACCCCCAAACTTTATGGGGTTATGGACTTATTCTATAGGAAGTCAAGCAATTGACAATAGCGATCATAAAGTGAAACACAAATGAAGAGCACACTTTCTGTGTATTTGTGTCTTGCTTTGGTTTGACCTACAAAAAGCCTTAACTTCTGAACAGCACAACCTCCCTCAGTCTTGCAGTGCAGTCACCCCTGAAGGTTTTCTGCCACAAGCCACTACTGTTCAATTTTGTTCTGTGGGTGAACTGCCCAGTGGAAATAGGTCTGAAGCTACAAATGAAAATGATATGAAATTTGCAAAAGTTAATTTATTACAGAAAGGGGGTGAAAATTCTTTGGGCTTTTTATTTGTGTTTCTTGGTGTGCTTAAAAAAAATTACAGAATCATTTGGTTTTGAAAAGTCCTCCAAGATCAAAGACCAACCTTTACCACAGCACCGCCAAGTCCACCACCAGACCATGTCCTCGCGTGCCACATCCACATGGCTTTTAAATCCCTCCAGGGATGGGGACTCACCCACTGCTCTGGTCAGCCTGTTGCAATGCTTAGCAATCCCTTTAATGAAGAAATTTTCCCTAATACCCAACCTAAAGCTGCCCTGAGGCCACTTCCTTTCAATCTGTGACTTGTTACTTAGGAGAAGAGACCAACCTCTACCTTGCTGCAACCTCCTGTCAGCTCGTTGCAGAGGGGGACTAAGGTCTCTCCTGAGTCTCCTTTTCTCCAGGATAAACACATTCCTTCAGCAGCTCCCTCAGCTGCTCCTCATCAGACTTGAGCCCCAGTCCCATTGCCCTTCTGTGGACATGCTGTGCCATGACAAGACATGCTATGATCTCACTAGATTAGTTAAATTATATATATTTTAATATATATTTTTATATATTTTATATATTGCTATATATATTTATATTTATATTTATATTTATATTTATATTTATATTTATATTTATATTTATATTTATATTTATATTTATATTTAGGCTGCCTTGCCTCTCCTGCAACTCCACAGATAAAGTTTCTCTAAGTAGTTTAATTTTTAATTCAGGGTTGTTGGTTTTTTGGGTTTGTTTTTTTTTTATTTTTTTTTTTTCCTGAGAATTCATTGGGCTTGAGTGGAACTGAGACACTGAGGCAGGGACAAGCACAGTGGAAAGAAGGGTTCACTCTTTGTCTCTTGCAGAGCATTTACAGGGAAGTGTTGTACAGCAAAACTTTGTTGTGTTCTCTGGATGGAACTGTCTCTGCTCTGTGTTAACACAGATACCTGATAAGGAACCACATCCCTGCATCCTCAGCTGCTCACAGAAACTGCAATTTTTTGTGAGGTATATTTGTAAAGATGATAAAATAGCCCTCCCCCAATATTAATTGATTAAAAAAATTATTTGTTGAGAGAATGGCAAGGGTAGAAAGCTTTGTTTTTAGGACTTACTGTACCAAAGTCATCAGTATTGGAACACAGGGGATATTTAGGTTGGCAATAAAGCACAAAAAGCAGAGAAATTTTGCATAATATTATGCTGCGCATCAGTCTATTTGTTAATTGTTAGTCTATTGTAAAAGAAGAAAAAACAGGCAACATGTGGTAACTTTAGTCAGCATTTCTGAACTGGGAATGATAAACACCTCTGCCTGGCTCTGGCATTTATCAGTACTGAGATATTATTACCACATAGAGTCACAGCATGGTTACTGTTATCATCAAAAAAAAAGAGCCAGCTAATCTTAATGGTTTGTAAAGCCGTTACCTGCACTGGTCTGACATTTATCATGATCATTTTACCACATGAGTCCTACATTGCAAAGGTATTTTATCTGGAAGGGACATCACTATGAATTATTATTTGCAGCTAGGTAGAAAATTGTATGTTGTAGATACCTTTTCTCATTATAAATCACAGTCACATTTCACCATTTCCCACACAAAGCTGCTGAGCCCAGGCTTTTTGCCATAACACTTAGTCTTGCTCCCTTTTATAGTTCCATGAAAACATTGGGTATTCTTTCATTAAAATGGTTGATATCGGTGGGTTTTTTTAAATGCTCTATACACGCTTGATTTTTCTCTAGTATAAAAGAATTTGTTTTTCCACTTGAGAAGCTGAAGAGGATAAACTGTTCATTTTTTTTATTAAAGCTTACTCTCGCTTCAGTTTTTGTGGCTGGGCTTGTCTTTACTCTTGACCTTGTTGATGGAATATTTAACAGATCAGATGCAAGATCTTATGTTTCAGTTGCAATACCTATGTATTTGCTTAATTTCTGTAATGCCTTCAGTTCCACATTCCTAGAAATTTTTCCCTTTCAGATCCCTGAGAAAGATTTTAAATTTTTTTAAAAATGTTTTTCTCTTTACCTTGCACAAGTGTAGGGAGGAAATCCTGAAACATGATTTTTTAAAAATAGGTGGGGAAAAAGTTATCCCCCTTCCCTGTGCTGTACCATGAAGCCCAGCAGCACAGGGTGAAAAGGAAGGGAAACACTCTGAACAGCTGTTAAATTCTCCAGCTAAGTCTAGAAAAGGAAGCAGAGCAATTGTGATAAAAAGAAACAATATTGGTTTTAATTACATTCTTTTTATTGTAAGAATTGGTGAAAATCTGAGGGGAAAAAATTATTTTGGAAAGTTAGACTGTCTTTTCCCCCTGAAAATTTTGGAAGGGAAAGTCATCATAATCACATATATCAAATAAAGAATGAGAGGAGGGCTAATCCTCTTTGCATTTTATGGGGAAATTTTGGGAGACGAAGGGGATAATTTCAGCAGATCAGGATACTCTGAAGTGAATCACAGATGGTTTTGCCGTGTAAAAGAATCATAGAAAATATATTTAGAATTTGGGTTACTGTCTTTAAAAATAGGGCTGGCTCCCTTTAACAGAGCAAAACCGTGGGGATGCTCTCTTGTTTATATCTAAATGAAGAATGCATTGAAAAAAACCCGTCTTACTATTATATAAGCCCTTTTGTAAATGAGCTTTGGATAAACATTTGGGCACAGAAGAAAACATGACGTGTCTCTAACATTAACAGTGGCTGGGTAAAAATGAATGAAGAAAGTAACCTTTAGCACTTGTGTCCATAAAGAATACTTAAGAGAATCCCACCGAATGTTTCTTTTAATCATTAATTTTAAATGGACATAGATGTTTACAACAAGCCACTTTGTTTCAGAACAGGAAGTCCAGGGTTTATCTCCAATAACTCACGTTGGCTAGGAAGGGATGGATGTCTCTAACCTGACGTGCATTCATTATTTTGTAAGGTACTGGGGTCTGACCCGTGACCCTCCTCAGACCTGCTGCATTATTCATGTCTGATTTACTCTGTATAGTTTTGCTATAGCACCCATTTCCCTTTTTCCAGGCATTTCGGTGGCTTGTGCATGTTTAATGTTAAATGGCATTTATGCTTCACATTAATGCCTAATTTTATCACAAGCCATGCTTTCTTTTTATGCTTTCGAGCCTCACGGCTGAACTGCTGAAAAAAACCCAGTGATTTATGATCCTGCATAAAATATCAAACTATTGATCTGCCACCTTTTGTTGTTGTTGGCTTTTTAGGCATGGTTTTCCCTGATTTTCTTACAGGCTCTTCTCACCTTGTTCTGTTTTTTTGGATAAGATTTCTGCTGTGGTTAAAACGTCACACACTGTTGCTACAGCAAAATCTGCCTGCCAAGAGTTTTTCCAACAATTCTCAACTGATTCGGCTGCCGAGAGAAAGACGGGTCTTGTCTGGGGCTTATTTTTTTGCTCGTTTATTTTTTTTTTTTTGGGTTGTTTATTTCATTCCTTTTATTTTTATTTTTTTTAATCGGAACGGGGTGGTTTAGGTGGATTTTCGAGTGCTAATGAAATTGTGAGACTTATGGCGCTGGCTACAGCCAGCCGGAGTGTGGGCAGACGCTCTGTGAGCTTCCCCACTGTGCTGCTGTGCAAGCATCCCTGCTGTTATGTTTGCTATAGTTTTAATGTCTGTGAAAAATTCCTGATGCAACTAAATTATGTTCTGCCCTCTTGTTTGTATAAATAAACACCCGACTTAGCCAATTCATCTCGCTCTTGCCCATTTTAGAAGCTTGCTCTGTCACACAATGCTTAACCCCAGTCCTTGATGGCTTTGGTGTTATCAGGGAATGAAAACTTGCTTAAAAGGGAGCACTCTGTTGGCTTAATTTTTTTTTTTTTTCAGACACATCAACTGCCCAAAACTCTGTTCTCGTTTGGTAAATCTTCCTATTCTGGAAGTCATGCTGGCTGAGATACACAGGTTTTTAATGTGTTAATAGATAAATCACTTATTCATACCACTTTTAATGTCAGGATATTTTAATGTTACAGCATGCAACATAAAAGTCCCAATTTTAATCACTCTCAGTACACTGTGGCAATCCTCTATTGCAGATGTATTGTAAAATATTGTCTTGGTTTTTTAAAAAAAAATCTATAAGAAGTGTGGAAACTAACTAATATTAGCTATAAAGAAAATAAGCAATTTGTGATCCAAATTGATTTACTTTTTATTCATTCCTCAGAATTAGTTGTTGAAAAAGAAAATGAGAATTGTTGAAACTGCTCTATCTGGGCAATTGATAAATTCATCCTGTGTAATATAAAGTGGAATTTGCAATGAATATTCATACAACTTTTGTGATCCACTAGCAAGACCCAAGACAATGAGTTTGCAACTCACTCCCATTTAACAAAAATATATGTGGAATTAATGGGAAGAAACAGCACTTAGAAAAGTTAAACTTTAATGTATCGAACTCCAGGTGCCAGAGTTTGAGGGAAATAACCAATAATAGTCATTTTTTACATATTTGATGGGACTGATTATGCAATGTGCAACTCTAAATGGCTTATAGCACATTGTAGCATGGTTCCATCCCATTGGCTACAGTAGGGTGCAGGCAGATGGATGACAGTGACAAGGAGAGAAGTGCTTTTGCTTAGCCGTGCGTTAAGATGCCATCCAGAAGCTCTGTGCACTGCAGACACTTCATTAGGATGCCAGGATAATGGTAAACTACCACTCAGAGTGACACCCCATTTCCTGCTTACTGAGCTCTCCAACCTCGGCAGATGTCAACAATCTCACAGTGCTACAGAGCAGACCTAACTTTCCAGGCACTTTGACTCCAATTTTTTTCCCTTAACAGTGCCATACATTACATGCAATATGTAACAGCAAGTACCAAACAGAAAACAAAATTTGCTGCCCTAATTATAACAAAGCAGCATCTGACTTAGGTCCTGCATGCCCAGCGTACATACAACCAGTTAGGCAGCAGCAGAGAGGAATGAACCTTGTCAGTCGATTTTGGGGGTTAATTAGACTTAGGACTTTGCTAAAGGATAGTCTGATCAAGACTGAAATGATTGTGTTTCACCTCTAAGTTCTACCATGCAAAGGGAAAACGTGCCGAGCTCTTTCCCTGGTTTTTCATACACTGTGAGAGCCTCGTGCGGGGTTTTCTGAGCAGAAAGAGCAGACTTGAGCATCTGGACGGGGTGATATTTTCTCTGCAAATGCACAACTCGAGGCCGTAACGCACCTCCCCAACAGCAGTTAAAGCCAGCAGAGAGGCTGTGCTGCGATGCTTGACCTGCGCTCCTTTCCAAACACAAATAGTTGCTCACACTTCCAAAAAAGATGTCTTCAAAGGCAAAACCAGCACACACCCATTAAATTTATAATTTAATTTAATTTCTTGAACCTATCAGTGTCTGATTATACATGTCTTTAAAGTAAAGAATCTGGCTTTTTCTATATGTAGGTATTTTGCTCCCTCTTTTTAATTTTTGTCTGTAGAGGTGATTTCACAGTGGTGGT
>NW_024356504.1:24817353-24837353 GCF_014805655.1 Passer montanus | reverse complement strand
TACACTGAAAGGCAACCCACCGCATTTGTCACCCTCTGCCTCGGCTCGAAACTTCGGGAAGACGGCGACAGCAGTGCTCCTTCTGTCCACGCTACTGGCCAGGCAGGCGCGGATCAGCAGGCCACGCTGCGCAACCTGTTCCCCGGCGGTACAGATTTGGAAGCGGCAGAGATAGCTCGCGAGGGGCATTCGCACCTATCAAAACAACAGGCAGGGCTGCCACGCTTTCAGCGCGAGGAGCCGCGCGGGCGAGAGGCAGCCCTGGCGCGGGTGTGAAGCGATGGAAGCCTTCGGCGCGTCCCGCCGCGATGGGGCCGAGGTGCTCCAGTGCTCCCGGCCAGGTGGCTCCTTGCCTCCAACCTGTTTTGTCTCCTCTGTGCCTTAAGGAGGGACTCTTAAGCATCTTAAGTTTTTCCTTTGATACTGGGGGGTTTCTTCCTCTTTGAAAGGTGCTGCTTTATTTTTTTATTTTTCTTTTTTCATTTTTAGCTTTATTTTTCCCTTTTGGAAATTTGATCTCGTGATGCAGCTAGTAGTGCCAGGTCTCTCACTGTCATGTCACTGACTGCCATCCCCCTTTTTTTTGTGGGCCCCTAAGAGCAGCCTTATGGCAGTTGTGGTGGGATTCAGCCACTTAGATGCTGGCAGCTCAGCACGGCAGGGAGTTACCCTGATGTATCCACGTTATCCTCCAACTGCGCCAAGACGTGAGGAGCTTCTGGGACACTTTGTGCAGAGTCTCAGGTGCTCTAAGGCATATTAAATGGCATATTAGATGCATCAGAGTTTAGTAAATAGATTTACCTGATGCAGCTGAGTGTTTATTTATTTGGAGATTGTATCTGCAGGCTTGCAGCCCACCTCACCCCCGTTTGCTCTCAGGGGTGGGTCACGCTCTCTCCCTGGCATTATCTGTAGGGTAAGGGGCATGAGGAATTTGGGTGTTCACAGGCAATGTTGTCCCAGCACATCCTGACAATAATCTCTTGTTATGGAAATATTTTGATCTACAGCTACAGATCTTTGAATCTATAGGGTACAGCTGCTCCCATGACTGGTGGTTTCTTGGATGGGAACCAGTACCATGCTGAAAAGCCCAGGTAAATCATCATTTTGTGTTTACTTCACTCTGCCCCAGTGATTTCACTGCATGATTTTCAAAGGAAGATCCCCTCTGCAAAACGAAATGGTTCCCACCTTGTGTTAAGCCCTGATAAGGATTTGTTAGAAGCTTTGATCACTGTCTACCTGTTAACACACAGAATACTAAAGAGCCCTCCATGTTCACAGGGGGCAGTGCAGAATTATTATTATTTTTTATTTGTGATAAGTATACTATCTGTAATAATTTATGGACATTCTTGAATTTATAAATATCAAGGCTTTGCCAAATATTTTAACTATCCCTCCATGGCAAATTGTCTTTAAATACTGGCAGGTTTTTTTTTTTTAACATTTACTTGTGGACCAGAAACACTTGCAGTCTATTGCCCCTGGCCTTCTGTGAGAATGTTAGTTAGCAATGCTCATAAAAACTCAATTCATCAATGTGAACATAATTTGCTATGAACAGAAAGCTCACAAAAGGGTGAATTTGTCAGATAGACAGGTGGCCTGAGATCTCTCCCTGATACTGAACGATATGAATAATAGATTCTGGTAAATGTATGCCAAGACTTGAGCTGTAAACACAGCTGCCTCCATTCCCTTCCAGAATAACAGCTTCGAGAACGAAAGCACAGGAACCACAGTTCCACCTGAGGACTAAGCCTGTGCATGTACACACACACACAAACACACACACACACTCACTCACACACACACACACCACAAAAATGCAATGTACTTGCAGGCTCACAAAGAAAACAACCCCAGAAAAAGGACAGAGGCCTTTCCAGCTCCTTTCCCAGACCCTTGCTCTGAGCGGATTTTAACATGTGTGGAGAGCAGAAGGAGGGAATAATAGAAAACATTTAAAATATATTTTAAAATATCTGCAGTCACAGAAATAAATCTTTCTCTGATCCAAGGACAAAAAAAAAAAAATCAAAACAGAAACCAAACCACTGATCTGGCTTTTGTAGGTAAAGGATCCAGAAGTAAGATGGGGAAAAAAGCATCATAATATCACAGCTGAGTAAATATAAAATAAAATTATAGGGCTTTTTTGCTATGATACTACTTCCAAAAATTAGCTAACTGTAATGATCCTTGCTAGACATGCACAATGTTAGAGATTTTTTGTTGCAGGTTACTGGTATTTATTTCTACAGTATTCAGTTTTCACTGGGGTTTTTTTAGGCTTAAATCATTAATTACTGCCCATGGACTGGGAAAGAAAGATATTATATGTGCAAAAGTGACCTTTCAGCTTTTGTAATGAACAGCTTTCTGCTGGATGTTTGCCCAACATAACTTCAGAGCAGGCTGGAGGCTGTTCCAGGCAATCCCAGCGACCGATGGTACAAAAGGGTTGCTGTAATGTTTGGACAGCAGTGGGAAGGACCTACTCCCAGGTCAGGTCTCTCTGGTCTCTCACATAGGTGGGAGTAAAAGAACTGAAGGACAGTGACTTTATGTTGCTAAAAAATCCCCAAAAAAGTCTTAAAATGGGCTAATTTGGGGCCAGCCACGTTAATTTTGAGAGTGTCTGAATCAGTTGACTTTAAAGGGCAGAAATGGAATATATTGTAGGAGAGAATGATTGGCTGAAATCCTTATTTTGGGCTATCAAACTCTTATTTTTGCAGTTCTAGCTGAGGGCTCTCTTTACATGGGCAGGGTTTAATATATTTTCCTCTTATAGGTATAAAACAAAGGACTTTTCCCACACCAGCATGCCTTATTTTAGGGATCAGGCAGGCTCTTTATTTGATCCCTCTCTGGCAGTGTTATAGCCCAGGAAATGAACTGGGAATTGTATCATCTGAAGTTCATAGATGTTTGTTAATATTTGTTATTTAGGGAGGATGCTTCTCTGTAATGAGTTGGCGAAGGTGAGAGACATGCAGGCAGAACCAGCACATCCTAAAGCTCCCAAAATGTGACCGCATATGAGATATTAAAGGCAAAATGGAAGTTCTGAACAAATGAAATCACTGTCAGAATAATAAAAGAGAAATGAGCTATGATCTAATCTGTTTTCTAGCAGTGTCACAGAGGAGCTATAATAAAAGCTATTTGCAAAGTTCAGAATCATTTCCCGTGCAAAGCCATTCACACACTCTGCGACTCTGGACAAATGGAGGGGGTCTTGGCTCTGCCAAAAAAAAAAATAGTGTGCAGATAGTTCACTATTAGTTTTAACTTTGTGCACCTAAATTTCTCCGTTGGCTGCAATTTAAGCTCCCTCTTTCTCTGAGATGGCACAGAACTTGTGCACCTGGATTTCTCCCTCTAATTTTGGTGCCTCATCTTCACACTTTTCCAATTACAAGCTGCAAGTGTAAAGGACAAACAGAAAAAGGAAAAAAAAAACCCCATATCACTGGATGCTTATCTAACCTGGTTTTGCACCATCCATGCTTTAAATGAGAGCACAGCAAAAGATGTGCTGTGTCCTCATTGGAAATGCTCACTCTGCTCTTCTTGGAGTGAAATCCCACTTCCCATGTGCCTCTATTTCTGTGGCATCCTCTGTGCAAGCAGTGTGAGGAAGAGACAGACAAAAGGGGTGCAAAGAGGGATGAAGTGAGTCTATAAATGCCTGTTTCTCCCCTGATCTTCACAATGAAGTGATAAAATATTGATGGTGGTGTACCCAGGGTCTTTCACAGAGCTAATGAAGGCCCTGCTCTATATGCTCCTCCCTTTAAAGCAAATAAAAGAATTAGTGACAGCTTCCCCATGTTACTTGTTTGCATTTTAAAGGGACATGGGTTGGAGAGATGGAAATAGAAATGAACCAAATGGAATAGAACATAGAGCAGAGCTGAGCTGACCTTGGTCTAGGCTGTGGAAGAAAGTATGAACAGGTGGAAAAGGAAAACATCCTCCACTGATTTCTGCAGAATTGGAATAACAGCAACCAATCTCTACACAGAAGGTTCTCATTTCAATTCACTACATTTTAGTACAGGTAGATTAAGGCAGGGCAGAGGCAGAAAGAGAAATCACAATTTCTCTAATATGACAGCCACCATTTCAAACAAAATGCAATTGAGATTTAAGAGCAGCGTGGACCTCTTGTGTATCTACAAAAAGTCCCTGTTTTGACCCAGAGATCCACTCACACTGAAAGAAATTAATGAATTAACATCAGTGGAAAGGGCAGCAATAACAGCAAACTGTGGGACCTCTCTGGCTTCCTGGCAGTGTGACTGGGAGGTTTCTGAACATTTTGCAGTGTGTGCTTATAAGTTATCTCTAGTCCAGGATGGTGTCTGCTGAAACTGAGGTTTGATATGGTCATTTAACGTGAAGACCTGGTGATGAACACCAATAAATCACCTCCTAGACTTCATGGGCTGGGCACTGGCGTCTCCCAGAGGGATCCTTTCAGAAGAAATCTGCTTTTGTTGCTCAGCAAAAGCAAAAATCCACCAAGGATTCATGTACACAACCTTCAAATCTCAAAACGCAAAAGTGAACAAATCTATTTCCACCCAAATATCTTGGCTGTCTTTGCACAAGTCTCTCTCTGATCCTCCCAATTCCCTTTGCACCCATCTTTCTTGTTTCCCTTTCTCCTTTGCTTGTCTTTATCTTTCCCTTACATATATCATATGCTCCAAAACAGAAAACAAACAAACAAAAAAGTAGTTCACAGAGTGAAGGGCTTACTAATATACTTTACAATATATATTATACTTATTAGACTTATTATTATACTTATACTTACTTACTACCTGGCATATAGGTAAGGTAAATAATCTTATTTTTTTCATGTTTAACTGGACATGGGAATTACTATACATAGTGATAAAATAATTCTCCTGCTGGCTGCAAAAGCACCACCAAGCAATCAGTGTGAGTCACCAGCAAAAGCCACAGAAGTCAAATAAACATATGATGCATTGCTTCTATGTGGGAAAGCCTAATGTGTGGAGAAGACAAATATTGAGGTCTCTGTCTGGATTGCTGTATCAATGGAGATGACTGAGTTACTGAAAAGTGGATCTGACCCAGGAACTGAACTTCACAGGGTAATTTTTGTGATCTCTGGTGTGCTGAAGGTAAAAAATAAATGGGCATTTTAAAAATAGGACTTGTAATCCAACCCTGCCACCCAACCTATCAAAATGCTGCTATTATTTGGCTATGCATAAAAAATATCATAATATTATATATTATATATTCCATAGTACACAATGAATTACATATATAATTATATATCTATATCTATCTATATCTAATCAAAATAGAGAAACCTTCCATGGCATTTTTTCAAGGGTTCAGGTTTCTAAGTGATAGAGCTTCTGATAGAGCTCAAGATCAGGTTGGAAAATATATGAGACTATATTACAATTAAATAGGCTTAATCTGCAGAAAAGGAAGTTGATTGGTGTAGTTTAGTTTTGATATTATTGAAATAGAAATTGAGATTTCAGAAGTCACAATGGCTCTACAAGTCAAACTTGACCTTAAAGCCACAGTAGACCCCTTCATCAAGAGGAGCCTTTTGGTAACTTAAAGTTGTCACACTGATTCTTCTGAATTTATCACTTGGAGTCAGCTCAGTGGACCTCAGCTTTTTGTTCATAAATCCACAAAATGGTTGTTCCACAATACCCACAAACATGTATTAGAGTGTTAATAAAAGCCACAGAAAGAAGAAAAAAAAGGTGAATATACACCCTTATTTGTAATTGGGAATAGGAAATCTTAGGAAATTCAAAATTGCACAGTGCACTGGGCAGCTATGGCAAATTAAAATCTGGTATGGTGAACGAATTAAAGAGTAAAAAAAGGCCAACCTCCCTCCCAAGGATATGTAACCAACCTGCTGGAAAACACACTTTGATTGCATCTGGAGCAGAGGCAGGCTGGGGCACCAGGGGAGCCCTGGCCAGGCTGCACCGCTGGCCAGGCTGCACCTCCTCTGACACGCGATGGAGGGATCAGTGCAGCCCCTGAGCCCCTGCACAAAGCCTTCCTGCACTATCCCTGCAGCACAAAGCCTTCAAGGGGACACCTCCTTTACCTCCTGACACAGGACAACACATCACAGGCACCCACCCAGCTTGGGTGAGGGAGTCGGCAGTCACAGACCAGAAATGAGCTGCCTCTCCCAGCTCACGATCCCTAAAATTACTCCTATGGTATTTGGAGGTTTGAGATGACCTTACTCTTGCCTGAATATCTTTTATCTTTTTTTTAAATGGAAAATTTATAGGTGTTATGTGTACACATTCACAGGCACACACATATATTATGATAGCTGACAAGACTGAAGGAGTACAAAAGGAAACTTTTTTCTCTGCTAAATATGCAGTTTAATTTCTCACGCACATACCAAAAAAAAACAAAAACCCAAAAAACCCAAAAACAAAACAAAAACCCCAACAAAACAACAACAACAACAAAAAACCCCTCTTCCCTCCCCCACCAATAACCAGTGGTTTGGCATTTTGGCAGAAAACTTCCTAAGTACCTCAAGCTGCTTTCTATGTTTAGTGGAGAAGCCTGAGTGCACCACTAAGTCTCTAACTCCACTTGAACTCTTGCACTAAACATAGAGATGGCCCTTTCTTCTCTAAAACATTCTGGGCTACAAGCTGGATGTGTCAGCAATATAGCAGATGGGGAAAATGTATACAAGTATATTAATTTTGTGGCCCAGATTTATGCAGAACACATATTTCCACAGATTTTGTATAGGATTTAAATTCTTGCTTTAACCCTTACTAGATAAATGTGAAGCTTGGAAAGATGAAAAATGTTTGTGGAGTTGGGGAATGGGACGGAGAGGGCTGCTGCTGTCACTGCTTGCTCTGGTACCTGATTTACAAAAATAATCTATGTCCTTCCATTTACTTGCTCTGAAATATTTATATTAATTCTACCAGTCTCCCAATGACTTTGCAAAGTTAAATTAGCTCATAATTAATTAGCTTCTTAAAACTTCCTGGTAGAAAGCACAACTGGGCGAGTCAAGCTAAAGAAAGAAAGAATTTTTTGACTTTTAATTTTTTTGTTCTTTTCCAGGTAAATCTAGTGATGTGCCTGCATGTTCACAAATATTCAGGTGAGCCTTTTTATTCCCTAGAAATCTCCCAAAAACAAAAGGGCTGTGCATGGCAGGGTGGAGAAGTATTTCTGAGAACATTCATACCAGATGTGTGCTCACGGCCCATCCTGAAAAAACTCTTTTCATTGTCTGCACAATGATTTGTCAACGAGTTATAACTGCTCATGAATTATTTGCTAAAGGAAAAAATAAATTCCCTGATGGCTTTACAAGGATGTTCTATACACACTTTTCCAAGGGCTTTAATCGTACTTTAGAAGTGGATGCAGCCACGTTGGTGCTGAGTTTGGAGACATATCTTTGTCTACGATGGGGTGAATCAATTAATTTTTATGTGGTTTATGGAGAAACACTAATGAGGGCAGCAATTTTTTTTTTTTCCTGAGGTTTGCTGGGTAAAGATACTTGTAAGTATGACTGTAGTGCTATTACAAAGTAAATACTTGTAACACTCAGCATTGTACATAAATACTAAGTGCTACAAAACTTCCTGAAGTGTTCTACCAACCTCAGGCATCTCCTGTGCAAAAACAGAGGTGACTTTCAGATTAGCACCTGGTTTATCTTTATTTCTTCTACTGCAAGTTTTTCCTGCTCTTAACAGAGGGGTAGGAACAAGATCTTTAATGTTCTTTCCAAATCAAACCATTCTGTGATTCTGTGGTTCTACGATTTCTGAATTTTACCCAGAAAAATTTCATTTTGAGTCATGTTGTGCACAGGTAACAGTTATGTGCACAAATATTTTTTTCTGTTTATTTTGTGTCAAAATTTTTATTTATGTCGTTATATACATGCCCACTCCATGTACCTTTTTGTTCAAACCAACACAGCCAGAGAAGGAGAAAGACTGTGAATTATCTTTTACATTTAGCTCACCCCCAGAACATCGTGGGACTTACTGACTGATTCACAGTGGAAGTGACAGGCAGGAAAAGCCTGTCAACCCTCAGGTACATAAGATAAACAATTTCAAATAATTTTTTGTGCCTGGCATCAAAAAAGTGGCTCAGATCATTAGGTGAATAATTTCCAGTGATTTTTTAAAGCAAATTTCATGTAAGTAATGCACAAAAGGAGACCAGGCTAAGCCACACATGACAATGTTTCTACAGTAAATTTGACAGGCTTAAGCAAAAAAAAATATTTGTATTGACTGAAAAGCTGCATTTCTGCAGTACCTTATTCAACAACTCAGGAGAACATACAGTGTGCTATCTGCAGGATAGCTTTTTTTTCCCCTCCAGATGTCTCTTTTTCCTTCCAGAAGTTGCAGAGCATTGGACAAGCAGTAACAGATGATGAACACATGCATAACTACAAATGGGCAAGCTGATTGTTTTCAGAATTGGTATAAACATTTGCTCTTGGATTGAGATTTAGCCCATAGCAAATCTTTACATTCTCGTTATAAACCTCTGACAAAAAGAGCTCCTAATGAAAATGCTGACAGTGTGAAAACGTGGTTATGGTCAGGAAAACAAATGGATAAAAAGTGGCATTTTGTAGTTCCATATGTATACTTCATCAGGGAAGTCTTTGCTAAGTTTACACTTCAAAGCTAAAGCTTGATGATAACTGCTTCTCCTACCCTTTCTATTTAAGGCCCCCAAACCTACTTCTATTACTGCTATCTCCTGCACTAAAATTGGAAAAATAAAACCACCAGGGGCTGGGATATGAACTTTCCTGAGAGCTTAGTGAGAGAGCCAGCAGCTGGATTTTTAGCATCTCTTTTATTTTTGATTGTATAGATAATAGTAGAGCCTAATCAGGACATGGAGTCACTGCGGTAGGGTATAACAGACTGAAAAAAAGGAGAGAAAAGCAGATTTTTCTCTTTTTTGGAGAAGAGAACTGCACTGTGTGTCAGCATGGGGGTTATGGAAACTGGGTCTGTTTGGCTAAAACAGCCCCAAACACACTGTGCCCACACCTCCCTGGCTGTCCCATGGCCACAGAGCAGCACAAGAGGAGAAGGGACATGCTCGTAAAATCTATTTTATCCTCGTTCATCACAGCACAATCAAAAGGCAGATTAGTATGTGATAATAGCATAAAAACGTGGCTCTACAAGCCCAGAGCATTTGAATGTTTTTTGGGACAAGCCACTGAAAAAGGTGCAGTCTGACAGAGCACTTAAATCTTTCCTCAACACCACCAGTGCTTCCTAGGCTTGCTAGTAACTATGGAATAAGAGAAAAAGATAAGACAACATAAGAAAGAAAAAGAAGAAAAAGAAATTAGAAACCCTAACCCAAGCTTTTAAGAACCAGGAATGTCAAACAAACTTGGGGCTGATAACCAGGAGGAAATTTGGCACGGTGGTAGCAACAGGGGGTCTCCTCGGGAGTTCTAGTAGGTTAGACAAATTATTTTTCCAAGACACAGAGGAAATGTTCACAAGGAAGGGGTTACTGGAAGGGATGCCTTTCAGGGAATCCTAGAATGGTTTGGGTTGCAAGAGCTCTTAGAGATCATCTGACTCCAACCCCTTGCCATGCGCAGGGGCATAAAATAATTTTGCATAAAGCAAATTGAGTCACAGGCGAGTTTCAGGAAGAGCTCAATCCTGACAGCAGGATTGCCTGTGGAACTGGAAAATCCCCACAGTGCCACAGACAGTAAACAAATGCTCTGCTCAGAGAGACTTCACTGGTTGTGGGATAATGAACGTGGAATTATATCATTGCAACAATATACACCCGCTGAATTTGACTCCACTTGAAGAGATGAGAGCTCTTAAGTTGCTACGTTGAAAACAATTTAATTGAACCTTGCTAATTAGAATATAACAAGTAGTTAAAAATTATGCAATGTTTTAAAAATGTTTTAATTAATTTGAAATTCTGATGGCAAATTAGTAAATGTACATCAGTGTCTTCCCCTGCTCGACTCAATACATCACAGGAAAAAAAAAAAAAGATATATTTTTTCAATAGGGACACTGAGAAAATGTATACAAGTAGAAAATAATAATGTAGAGTAAAGAATAATTAATTAATTCAAGCTTCAAGATAAGATCACTGTGTCCTGCTGACCCTACATGTTAATCAGTTGATTGATTAATTGCTACAATCATAATAATTATAGGGTATAAATCTAAGTACATTTAATGATAGTTTACACTTAGAATAAAAATATCTTTTATGTCTGCTTATCTTCATCATTTCTTGAAGCCCAGTCATATTTTTTGTTTGCCATAAATAAACCTGAAGCATTTTTAGATGTTATCTTTGTGATGAGGTAGGTTTAGATTTCATTCATCTGATCAGCAATATTTTTTTGTGTTGCCTCCACCTCCTGTCTAATGAAAAATATGTTCCTGGATGAGAAACAATTGATTATGTGCAGTAACCAATACAACTTCATCAAAAGCTCATCCTTAATTGAAAGACAAGGGGACATACCAATGAGGCCATTGTATAATTAAAGGCTGTCTCTAACCAGAAGAGTTTTACACATTGAGTGATTCTTTGCTACAGAAACTCAGTCTAATGTGAAACAGTGAAGCAGATCAGCAGGACAGAAAAATATGTTTGAAAAAGAATGCAAAGAAAATCAAGAATTCTGTTGATTTTTAATTAATGGAAAATAGTGAATATCTTGACATCATCCTTGAATTTGTGCTTTCTCATTAAACTTAATCATGCTTTATGGCTGCACTAAAGGAACAATAGAGGTCCTTGTACCTCAATTGACACAGCTGAAATCCATTTTTTTAACCAAAAAGGACATGTGAAAAAGAAAACTCAGCCACTGAGCCACTCAGCTAAATCTGAATGCACTATTAGGGAGCAGATCTGAAGTTATACGGCCTCAGTCATTAATGAGGTGTTTCTGTAGCAGTGGCAGGTAGAAATTGTAGTTGTTTGTACTCTGCATGTTTAATGGATAAAACCTCCTGTTTCTATTATTGCCATCCTGATTAACAAGTCTTGCCACTGAAAGATGCCAGGAAACCTTAAACAACTGTGAGTTTTAAATTTTTTTAAATAAAAGTATTCTGTTAAAACACAGACCTTGACAGAAGATTTCATGACCATTTTCAGCTGAGCAGTTCTAGAAATTTTGGATTCTTAATTTGTAGAGCTGGTATCCATACACTGCTCTGCAATTCTCATTTTGTAGAGATATTTGTTAAATAAATAATGCTAGGTTAGGAATGATAGTATAAATATTTTAAGGAGACACCAAAGCATTAGGAAGAAAAAACCCCCCAAAACAACAAAGCAGGCAAATTCCAAGTGAATGAACTTTTACTGTCTTCAAAGTATTACCTGACCTTCTACTTTTGCAGCTTGCTTGTCTCAAAGTTACAGCAAAGGAGGAGATAACAGTGAAACTGTACTATAAAAATAAATTACTATCATGAATATGAAGCAACAGGGATATAATAAACATGACTGCTTACATGATTCTGATTTATTGATACTGATTTGCTGTAAATTATCACACAAAATACTTGTTTTAGTTGTTCAGGAACATGTGCAAAATAAAGCTTAGTGGACACTTCCCAAAGACCTTGACATCTGTCACTAGATTCACACTGGGGAATCTCGATGCCTCCTTCTCTGGTAGGGATGCAGCAGTATATTTACTTTTCCTTTCCATGGATTTATTTGGTTTTAATTTTTGGCTGCCTGGCTTCCTTAAACTCTCTCTTTTAACCATGCACAGTTTTTTAAAACTACTATCATGGAGGTTCAGCTCTGACACAGTGGAACAAATCCAGCTGCAAAATCTCCTGAAGGCTGTTCATGCTTGTTCTGTTAAATAGTGCTCACTTTTGAGTCAAGAGGTTTCATTACTATATTTATGAACCTCTTGGCACCAGGAGTTGGGATTTCCCAGTGCTAAGCATTAATGCATTTTGCATCACTCTCTAGCACTGGGAGCTCTGGATCACAGGTGCTGAGGGGTTAAAGACATTAAAAAATTGTGCAGGTCCTTATTTCCAGACAGAAATCTTTAATGCATGTGTGTGTGTGGATGGCCTGAACAACTTTCAGAGAGCACAGGTAGAAAGCAGGCTGCCACTGACAGCTACTACCAGGAACTGCAGGTTTTCAGGGATCTCAACATTAATATGGCTATATTCTGCATCAGATATTTGTTATCCAAATTGATGGAAAGTATCGTATCTGAAAATAGGATTATTCTTCTTTAAATTTAAAGCCTGCTTTGTGCTTATGTGGCTTATATCACTTCATGACATGGTGTGTTATGTCAAACCTAAGATTATTTTTGGAGATTTCTGAGACAGAATCTACTTCATTTTGCCTGTCATCAGCCTAAAGAATGTGCCAAAAGACCCCTTTTTATTTTTTTTTGAGGCAACAATTCACAAATACCATCTGAACTAAAGGACAACTACTGCTTCAAAGCAAAACCACAGATCCTGGATCAAATTCTAACATCTCCTAAAGTGGTTACTCTCATCACGGTTTATTATTTCTCTGTGGAGGATTTCTCTCTCCACAGTGGGCTAATTTTTTGTAAAAAAAATATTATACACTTAAGCTTGCAGCAGGGACATGGCCACATCAGGTGCCCTGATCTGTGGTAGAAAGAAAACCAAGCACCAACCTCAGCTGTAGGTTAGTTCTGGCTGCATGTGAGCATCCAGATGCAAATGGAACACAAGCCAGGGAAAAGGCTGTTCTGGAAGTGGCACTTGATAGCCCAGAGCTGGAGCTGCAGAAGCATGTACAAACCTGCCTGCCAGGCAAGCCTTCCTGCTTTTCCCAGTTTGGTTTGTTTGAAAAGGAAATTCAAAAGAGAAAACGGGGGAAAAAAAATCTAAGTGTGAAGGCTAAGTTTATGCACGTTCCCCTAACTCAGTTGCTTGAAACATTGAGAATACCTAGAAATACTCCATAAAGTTAGTACCTATTCTGAATACCACAGATGTAGCAGTTTAGGTCTTCAAACAGTGTACCAGGTCCTCAAATATCTATGTGGTGAGCAGCAGAGAACAGCTCAGTTGTTACTGTTTTTTCACCTAGACAGTATCACGCTGATCTTTGCTGCTTCAGATCCAGTGTGCCACCACACAGGGGTGTGGTGCTACTCTTATTTGGAAAGGTGGAAACTTCTGGATTGTAGGAAGGTGTAAGCAGGGAGAAAGACAGCATAGCACAGTGGGTGATGGCTTTCAGCATCCTCTTCCCTTGTTCTTGGAGGGTCTCCTTCTCCCTCCCTTCCTGGTCTTTTATTCCCACATTCCCTGCCTCACTTCTTCCATTTTTGCACCTCTGAAATTGTGTAACTGGGGCATTATAGGCTGCATCTCCTCCTGTTATTACTTTCCCCAAGTGGAAGCTTCACTCACAAGTCTGATGAAACATTTTTCCCCTCGAACCCAGAATGCCAATTCTCACTTTGTCAAGAGCTCCAGATAACCCCCAGGAGAATTTCCTCTCCCCCTGCCTCCCCCAAACACTCAAGGTCACAGGGATCTTGTCACAGTCACTAAAGAGCTCCTCCCTCTCTCTTTTTCCCAACCCTTTCCTGCCCAGTGTTGTTGCTTGGATTTCTCAGTTTCTCTTTCACCACTTTATCCTGTTTGATTTTCTCCATGGGTTTCCCTTATGTTAACCCAGATACAGACTCTCAAATTGGCTTTATTCTTCCTTCTGCCCTTCCCTTCATAGAATCACAGGATCATTTAGGTGGAGAAGACCTTGAAGATCATCAAGTCCAACCATTTCCCCAGCACTGCCAAGTTCAGCACCAACCCATGTCCCCAAGTGCCACATCTACACCACTTTAAAATCCCTCCAGGGACGGGGATTCCATCACTGCCCTGGGCAGCTGTGCCAGTTCTTTGTCCCTATGAAAATAGTCTCTTAACCACAGATGAAATTTAAATTAGGCTAATAGACTATTTTCCATGCCCCAAAATTAAGTGGAAGAGGAACAAACTGAAACCCCAGCCTTTCTCCATTTTCAAGTGTTTGATTCCATCCTTTGAGAAGCAGCAATTGGTGTAAAGCTAACAGAATGTTTCTGGAGCCTCTGTGATTAATCTGGTAATTACTCACAAATACAAACTACTGCTTTGCAAGTTGAAGTGAGGCAGATGACATTTCCACCATGCATCCAGTGACTACTCCACCTTCCCATTAATGTCATGCTCTGAGGAACTGCACCCCATGGCAGATAAGAATCCAGAAAAAAACTTTTAGCCATGTTAGTGTTCATTCAGTCAAGGACAAGTCAGAGTTTAGACAAAAATCTCTCTTGTAAGTGCTGCTTGCAAGCCCCGGCTTCAAAGCATGGTGCTGAACCTACCATGTATGTCAAAGTTCTTCAAAAGGGTCTCTCTATGTAGATTACTGCAGATTTGTATCCAATAATTTATTGTGGGAGCATTAAACCATTCATATCACAAACACCTGTGCAAGCCAGTTGGCCTAGTCAATTCTTGTTTAACATTTAATTATGAATATAATTAGCATGAGTTAAGAGACAGGCCAGGCATCCACAATAAAATTTCTGCTATGCTAAAAAAATTATAACTGTAATAACAAAAAAGACTAAGCTGGGGGAGGATATGTCCCTCCTACGCAAACTTTTGCATGACAGAAAAATCCAAGTACAGATTCTTTTAAAACTTCCTCATTTCCTTTGATGATAATTGGAAAGCCTCCACCATATTTATAAGAGCAAATTAAAATGTTTTCCTGTCCCTGTATTAGGGCAATTTCATCACTGGTGTAGCCCTTTGAGTGAGGTTCTGCAGGGTCTCCTCTTTTTCTCAAAAGGTAAATTTTATTCATTAAATACAATTCAAATATTATTTCATTTGATGGGATCATCAGAACACTCTGTCAGGTAAAGTTTACAAAGGGGAAAATCCTGTTAAAATGTTGCTTCAGTGCATATTTCAGAGTTTTATGAAGTGTTCCTTTTTAGCAGAACTGAGTGCTATCCAAAGAAAAGAATTAGTAAATATCACAACTTATCTTGCTTCAACCCAGAGGATCACTTTTAGAAAAATAAACCTCAAATCAATCTAGAATCAGGCTGCCTATGGACAGGTGTTACCTGAGCATCCTTCACAGGGACAAGCCCTGCAGAGGAAGTAAATTTTCATGTGTAGATTCTGTTTTCATCTCCCTCCAACATCTTAATTAAAACTTCCCAATAAAAAAAGTGAAGAAATGTCTTACCTATTAATGTCTTTCCTTTATTTCTTAACATTTCTTAATTTCTTAAGTTGGGCTACTTTACACCTCCAAAGAAAAAAATCTATTCAAAGACATGACCTCCAATTTTTATGGTTTTTTTTTTTTCCTAGATGACTTGCTTCCAGACCTGAAAAGATCTATTTAAAAATGCTGTTGAGCAGAAACAGTTTGCAACTGTGAAGAAAAGGTCATTGAGAAAGAACTAGGAGGTTACCAGGACATATTGTTCCTTGACACCTCCTGGGAACAAAAGCCTGGAGTGAATCTCTTTGGTTACCAGTTTGCTGCTACTGCAAATACAACAGCCTCCATTGAGATCTTCAGTGGAGATATTCTTTGTTATTGGCTTGAATTTAGGTGGAGACTGTGTTAGAATATGATAACTATAATGCTGGGAACATTGCAGCTTAAGTATATTTAAATATTTTTTACTTATATTTTCTCTTACTTATTTGTTTCACTCAGAATGGTCATACACACTTTTAATCTGTATTTTGTTAACACCCATAGATTAGAAACCTTCTCTTGTAGTCTCTGTCTCTGGCACCATCTTAACATCTCTTCTAAAATGTGAGGGCTTTTCTTTCTCTGCCAATACCAGTTAATGATTGTTGAATCAGATATTCACACAGCTTTCCATATAAGTTTTCAAGGACAGATCAAAAATGGATTTAATACTATTCAAACCCCATGTAAAATACCCAGTACCATGCTCTGAATGTGCTGCTATCACTTTTTAGTGTTATCATATTTGGGAGAATGTGTATACCACACATATATTCATACATTTGCATGGTTGGGTATCCCTGGGATTATACTACTCATAAAATCATTCCCTTTTTTCAGTAAATTTTTTAAAAAGTGCACCTTTTGATTACTTCTTGTTTCTACACAGTTGGTTTTTTCTGCTCACATTAGTTTATGGATCTCTACTGTCTTCTGATACTTAAATTTGGCCAAGAAAGTGTATTAATTATGATGTATCATGTGAAATATATTGTGGTGACCTTGGATTTGTTTATAAATCACCATGTTCACATGAAATTGAGGCTTTCTGATGCCATGCCAAGCCCCAAAACTTCCTTGGACAAGTAAATGGAGGATAGAGAAACGATTTCAATAGGAGGCTCGCCAACTGTGAATCTGAAGGCAGTTTGATTAGGACTCGAAGCCCACAGATTGAGATTATGACAGAAATTTGCATAATGCCAGAGACTGATAAGATTTGGTTTCTCAGGAACCTATTACGTGATGATGTTAAGAGACTGTCATGGATTTCTTACAGTGCAATATGCTGACTTGTCTTTCCAAGACGAGTTGGCCTTGAGCCTTGTTCTTTGTAAGCCTCGAGTGAGGTTTCTTTAGATGTCTTTTGAAAATCTCTTTAGACATCTTTTGTAACTTTCCACCAAGATGATACAAGGATGTTATGACTGTCAGAATAAATGAATGTATTTACTTCCTTTCTGTTTCCCAGCTACTATTTTCATAACACTGCATAGTTGTTCAGAGCAGGTCCTTCCTACATTATATTTTCAACCAATGCAACTCAGTTCTTTGGTCATGATTATGTATTGATGACTTGTTTATTGCCTCCTGACACAGGGTGTTTTTTTTTTGGGTTTTTTTTTTTTTTTGTTGTTGTGTTTTGTTTTTTGGGTTTTTTTTTTAAATTTTTGCCTGATTTTGGTGCAGACAGCTTCTGTGCAAACTCCTCAAAAGTTACATTATTCAGTGCAAAAATTTGCTCTGGTCTGCTGGAGACCAAAACATGATCATTGCCCAGATAGATGTGAATTTCTGCAGCATGTTGTCTGGAGTCACACAGGCAGTGGGTTCTTGGGGGCTCTTAGTGAAGCACAACAGGAGTCAAAACTCAGAAAAAACCTTTTTACCAATGCCAGAAATGCTGGAGATGAAGACAACTGACCAGCATGGAGAGGACTAACAACTGCTGATAGCACCATTAGCTTTTCAGAGTTAAAACAAGCCTATGATTCCCATGGGAGAAGAATTCATTGCTTTGCTATGTTGCCATCATAGATTTTGTCAGACCAGACCAGTAAAGACCAGTATCACAGACCAGCAAAACAGTAAAAAAAAAAATTTCTAGCAATTTTTGCTAACCAAAAAAGTTACAAAACTCTATCGTGTCTAAGATGCTAAATAACCATCTTCAGTTTCTGTATAGTAGGGTAACACATAACATTGTAGGATTGATAGGAATGACATTGAGAATTCTGCTAAGCATGCACCAGGAGACCTTAATTGATATATCGAAAGGATATGTGTGAAATAATTTGAAAAAAGTGTTAATGGTCTATCAGAGCAATCACAGAAAAAAAAAATCCAGATCTTGAAAAAACAAAAATTAAATGAGTATCTAATATGGACCTTCAGTGGGGTCTAGGCACTTAAATTCTGCAAAACTTTATTCAGCTGCCATCTATCCCTAAAGGTGCATAGGCTAATTAGGTACCACAGTTGTGACCTTTGAGCATCTTTGGGTGACTATGGCTCTGCTTTTCCCCATGCAAAGAAATGCTTCCTTTCCTTTCAGGACTGAAAATCCTGAGCTCCAGAGATGGGGGATTGCTTTGTCTAATGGTCTGGGGGGCTTGATCCTTGGGGGGATTGCCAGAACTGAAGCCACATATGCTGACTGGATCTGATGCCCTACAAACCACAGAATCCTAGAGTGATTCGGGTTAAAAGGGACCTTAAAGATCACCTTGTTCCACTCCCTGCCATGGGTAGGGGCATCTTCCACTATCCCAGGCTGCTCCAAGCCTTATCCAACCTGGCCTTGGGCACCTCTAGGGATGGGACATCCAAAATTCTTCTGGCAACCTGTGCCAGGGCCTCACCCTCACAGGGAAGAATTTCTCCCCAATATCCAAGATAAACCCACTTTCACTTTGGATCCATTCCCCATTGCCCTGTAAAAAGGCTCTTGTAAAAAGTCTCTCCCTGTCTTTCTTGTAGTCTCCCTTCAGGAATATGTCCTTTCTCCAGAGATCTGGTGGTGGGTGTGGACTCCACATTTTCTGTTCCACACGCTGAGACCTGAGACATGTTAGGCTAGGGATTCCACTTGAAAACCTGCAAGTCAGATTTTCAACACTACGTTTTTTTTAATTAATCTCATTCCTCTGTTCATCTGTCTCAAGTGGGAAACCCACTGCAGTAACTGATACGTTCATTCAGAAAACTGTCTGCAGAAGAATCGTAATTCTGGCAGAAGGATTTCTATTTAGAGTATACATATATATATAAATACACTCACATCTGCCTCTGTGTGTGCATTTTAAACAATAAATCTCCTATTTATCTACAGTGCTTATGTGGCACCTATTAAATTCATATTAGAGATAAGGAACTGAAACTGAAGGCATAATCACTAGACCTCATTGAAAAAAATCTTTCCAATGTAGTAATCTTTCCAACCTGTTGCAGAGAAAATCAAAGACCTGAACCCAAGCCTCCCAAACCAGAGACAGATGTTGCAGCTTTGGGAACTGGGTGGAATTTTCCTTTGTGGAATATCAGTCAGGTTTTTTCGTAAGTGCAGTTGGACAGATGCACTGTCTGTACAGATGCACAGTCTACACAGCTTGCTCCAGCTGAAAAGATCTGGAAGGACTAGTGGATATTTAAATATTTCCTGTGCTGCGGATATCAGCCCTCATTTCACTGTAGTAGAAATTTCTTTTTCTCCATGCCTTTGCCTGAGACATCTCAAGAAAACTAGTTCAATTACAATAAAGACTTGGAATCAGCTACCACATTTACCTGTTAACATTTCTGAACAGACTTTAGGGGTAGATTTCAGTGGCTGAAGTCCTGGAAAAAGTTTGTATGGCTATGAAGGATGAATTCTGTAAATAAGGTGATTAAGTGTTTCAGTTGTTGGCACTTCTACCACCTTATTCACATGAAGCACAATTTTACTTGCAGACAATCTGTTGAACTGCATCTGTTGATCTTCCAGAAAATCAATAGAACTATTTGTGGTACTGAGTAATTTCAGTGTGGCTGAACCTGACTTCATAGCAGCATTTGGGCACACTTCAGAAGTGCAAATTTCACCCAAAATAATACAAAATGACTTGCCAGTAATACTAGACAAAGTCCCTGGATAAGTCACCCTACTTTCCAAATCCTAGGAAACAAAATTAGTATTGGGCCAGAGGTCTTGTGGACTTCCATTTATCATTAATAAGTTCCCGGATATAAGTTGTATGGACACTTGTTTTCCAACCTCAGCCTGGCAAGCAGAATTCTGATATTCTTGTAATTATCTTCTAATATTCTGGTCATATGTAAATTGTTCTAACAGTATGTCCATATCTAAAGTTAGTTATTGGGGAAATTGAAGGTGGAGAGCAAGTGCTTTGCATAATACAGAGTACTGTAAGTTTTGTTCCCGTGCGCATAATTAAAATGGCAGCAGCATCCAGGAAAATTGACACTAAGCTTGTTATGGAATTTTCTCCACATAGTCTTTACAATATTATCAGAATAAGGAGTCCACCACACGTCTTGGGTTCTAATTCTTCCTGAAACCTCCAGCTAAAGGACTATGTCCCAATAAATGTTTTTGGGAACTTGTCATT
>NW_024356504.1:24692353-24812353 GCF_014805655.1 Passer montanus | reverse complement strand
AAAAGAAACACAACTTGTTTTTGCCATGCATTTGTCTTAAATGTCTAAAGTGGAATGCTTGACTTCTAAGGCTTTATAGAGACTTATCTTACCAGATTTTTGCACCATTTCCAGCTCTTCAAGGAAACGTGTTAGGAATGTATCATCGTGAAAGCAAAGGGTGTCAATTTTCCCTCTAGCAATAAGAGAGTTTTTAAAAATGTTTGCTAGAAGGAACAAATGCTTTTTCAAGAAAAAAAAAGAAAAAAAAAAGAAAAAAAAAGAGAAGAAAAAAAAAAAAGGAAAAGAAAATAGAAGTCCATTCAGTGTAAGACTCTCGTTTGGTTCCCACTGGAATCTCTCACATGCCATGGCGAAAGGGCCATAAACAAACACACACACATTTCAGGCTGGGTTTAAGGGGAGGACCTGGCTTTCTGGATTTACTCAGACATATTTCTTATTGGGGTGTTTTGCTTACATAAAGATTAAGTCCCAAATCTGGTATTTAAACTTGACAGTCAAGGACTGCTTTCAGTCAGGAGATACTGTATCTGGGAAGATGCTCAAAATCTCACAGTCCTAAAAATTTGCTTTAACTTGTCAGTAGTATTTGATTAGTTCAACCATCACTGCCAGTTGATATCATATATCTTAGATACAGACACAAATATGCCCAGAAAATCCCATAAAATTTATGCTAATACCCAGGCTGAAAATATAAAGACCACATTAAGGGGGAAAAAAATTGTGTGGGCACTTGTCAAGGTTATTAGTTTAAAAAAATCGATACACAATACATTTGTGAAGGGAACGTGTGTTTCACTGTGTTATTATTCAGCCTTTTCAACAATTCACATTTTTAATGGCACTTGTAATGTCTGCAGTAGAACCAAACAGGAGATCAGCTTTGGTTTAAGGGTGCTATTCTGAGGTTCAGAAAGGAAGAAGGTAATCTATGGAATGATCAGCTACAGACAGAGGGGAAAAAAAAATAAAAATGGGAAAATCAACCAAAGCTGCAGAGAGAGCCGAGTTTTGAAAGAAAATGGATGTGGTTCCTCTAACCACATGCCCTGCCTCGTATGTAGACTAATCTCTAGGAGCAAAATGCAGTCATTTGAGAGCCCTGCTCCTTCACTTGTCTTTTCAGATAATTCATAGCTTGTATTTTCCCAGCTCTAAGCTGTCCCTTGCCCATGCTGCCATCACGTGCCAGAGCTCCACTTTCAGAAGTTTTTGCCCCCTTTCAGCATTCCACATTCCTGCAGCTCATGGATGACCACAAATCACGTGGGAAGCAAGTCCTGCAAACCCTGCTGGCAATGCCTGGTCTGCTGTGGGGGTTGTGCCCTCAAAAAACTTTCTAAAGCCTTTGGTGAGACAGGGTCATTTTGGGTCTCATACTGTGATCCATTTGCTGGCGTTGCTGACTTTTCTATCATTTCCCTGCTGGTGGCTGCACACAGCAGCACTGGGATGAAAATTTGGCATTTGGGCAAATCAGCCCCAGCTCCAGTGTGTGAAACTTCCGAGCACTGGGTTTTTATTCCAGTGAGCAGTGTATAAGCTGAGGGAGATCTCCCCTGGAGAAAGTCCTCAATGGCACTGTTAAATAATCCTTACAATCTCCCTCACAACAAAATCATTGCAGAAGAGCTGGGTGTGCACAAAAAATTCTCAGCTGACTTAAATCCTTAGAAATTTTTTTGGACCATTCATCCCAATAGGCATTTTACTACTGAGAGATCCAAAACAGAGTCCTGTGGTTGAAAGAGGAAAAGAAAATTCCTCATGCAATCACTAGGAAAAGACCAACTGACCAGTGTCATCCTGCTTTTTTTCCAACATGAAGAAGCTTGCATGAAATTTGAAGACACCTCTTTTCCCTTTTTTTTTCATATTTATATTCATCAAAAATATTTTTCTGATCATTCATGGTCTTCACTAGGAAAAAAGGGAAAGAACAGACTCAAGCAGAAGTTCTCCACTGCACCAGCACAGTTCTTCATCACAAAATCCCTTTGTGAGGGCTTTTCTCATGACTGACAGCACAAACACCACTTTGCACACTGGAAGATGTGTGTGTGTGTGTTCCATTGCTGTACCTGCATTTTCCAAGCCACAGCCTTTCTGATCACCAGTGCACAGACACAGCAGCATTCTTGGGGCAGACAACTTCTTTGGCATTCTTGGGGCAGACAACTTCTTTGAAACACTCAATTTAGAGCAGCAATTGAGCACAGAGATGTCCAGACATGACAGCAATGGGATGCTGTGAGGTGGTGACAATTGTTTCTCACTCTGTGGCCAGGAGCTCAATCCCTTGGTGAAACAGCACAAGATGATGAGCTTCCTATCCTGAATCCTAAATCCTTCCCTGACACCCTCCAAAGTCCATAAACTCCCTGGAACTTCTATGAAATAGCACATCAAAAACCTCAACTCTTGTGAAGCAATAATTCCCTCATTCAGATGGATTTTTTTGAGTTCTTCCTCTCTCCTTTGCTAGGTTTGGGAGATCCATTGTCCTGCCTGAACTCAACGCACAGCCCTTCACCTCCAAGAGTGTTTAAACAAATCAAGGAAAATGTCAGCTAAGCAAATCATTACATTTTGTCTGCAATGGATTTCTAAACAGCCTTGTCTGAATCCATCCAATGCTAGCACTGATGACTTATCAGGGTTATAGTCAGCAAAAGAAAGCTTGTGTGCTTTTCTCCTCCTCTGCTGGAGGAACCTGGCATACTGTCTCAACAGAAAATTTAAGCTGTGATGTTACAGTGCCTGATTTATTATTAGAGTGCCCATTTCCATGAAGTCCAAGCACAAATTACTGAACAAATTCAGCTAAAATGCAGAACATCTCTGTGTGCATCCAGAGTGCTGCTTATTCCAGTCCCCCCAAATGACAGTTCTCTGACCTGGGGGCATGCTGGAACAACCAAGTACTGCTAACTTAAACCTCAGCCTGTGCCAGAGAAAGAAAAGGTTTCTGTACTTGGGCACACTGGGTCATATTCATCCTTGTATAATTCCATAAAGTCCAAAGAGTAAGAGAGGGATGAACTGTCTCATTGTTTCTGTGGAAAAGATCCAGAACACTTGAGGAGTTCAGGGGTGGTATGTGATGAAGGCATGCAGAGGAGTTCAAAGATTTGGAAAAGTGGTCAGCCAGTGATGCCATAGTGCCAGGGAAATTTCTACACTATCACTTGCTGTTTAGAGCTGAAAGTATAAAAATATGCAGTGTCACTGAAAGTACAATACTTTTGGCAGCCAGAAACAGGTATCATCACCAAGGTACTCATATGCTATTCACTGCCAATACCTGCTGCAAGCTTCAATGACAGATATTAGTTTTGACTTAGCATATTCTATCATCATGATCTGAAGCAATAATTACTGTGATGGGATTATAATTACAAGTACTTTTTAAATTCATTAAATTTAGCTGAATCAACTATTCTGTATGGGAAAAGGAATGATTTTAAAGAGATAATATTTACCCTTGAAATGCAGCTGAAAGCTCCCTAAGAATAAATAGACCACCTGTTTACAGATCAACATACTTCTGCCAGACTCGCTTGGAGGTGACTTGTAAACAAAGAGTAGGAGCAGGCAGACACAGCCTGAGAATGGGGACTTGCAGGGCCTCATCACTCCTTCTTTTGGGGCCAGAGAAATAGCCAGGTACTGCTCAGGGTTTAAAAAAAAAAAAGGACAAGAAAGGAGCACGGAGGAATTCCCACCCAGCCCTTACCCTCCCACGGAGCACCAAGGCAGCCCGAACACCACCAGGAAGGGGCTTGGCAGACTTTCTGCAACTCAGAAATTAAATGTATGTGCTGAGGGGAAATTACATTTGTCTTACAGTGCTGAGATTCTGTCCTCTATCTAATTCTCTCTCCTTACTTATTGCACAGTAACTTCAGCTTCTTCCTAATAGTAAAGCACACTTAATTTTTTCTGTTTATTCTTTCCTCTATATTTTGAGCTGGGCTAATGACTGCAGGAAAAAAAAAAAAACAAAAACAAATACAGAACAAAATACAAAAATACTGGTCTAATACTTGCTTAGACCAGTAAGTTATACTCCAGGATACATTTTGCTGTTCAAAGGGAAAAGTCCACTCTGAATTCTGCTTTTGACTTGATTGATCTTCCTCTCTTTGCTGTGCATTGTGTATACATACATTAGTCAAGGTAAATATCTGCCTTCCAACTTCAAATCTGTTATTAACATTTTTTTATTGTGTAATTGCTCTCCAGTAAGATTCTCTGCAATCCAATTTTAGGGGTTTTATCTTTTTTTTCTTCCCCATTTACAGTCAGATCTTTTATCAGATTTATGTGTATCAGTGTCCGCAAATCTACATTTTAAATAAATTGAAGGCTCTAAAGATCTAATACAGAGAGGAATTGGACAATGACTCTCTGTCCCATTTTCATACTTCAAAAATATGTTCATATTCATATCTTTTTAATTGTGCTACTAACTCAGAGTGCTTTAGGATTCTGTCATATAGCTGTTCTGTTCTTCCTTTCTTGCTGTTTCTAACACTGCTTCTATTTCCATTCTTGTCAAAAGCCTTTTCATAGTCCAAAAATCTGTACACAATGTTTTGTAATATTTGGCAGACTTATCTGAAACCTAATTCACTGCTTTCTTGTGATTCATGGGTCATAAATTATTTCATATGTAATGTACCCCAAAGGGTAAAAAAGTCTTTGTATTAAATTTCAACCAGACACTTTAAGGGAGAGGAAAAAAATAAAGGGAAAAGAGTATTTTTGAGAGAGTCTGCAAAGATCTGACCTCAATATATTGTCTAGTGTGTTGTCTTCCACAAATGGCATCTCAGTATCCTTTAGTAAATATAAGATTTCAACATGCTACAAGCAAAAACACTCTGCTGTAGTGTGGGCTTGCTATGGACAACTTTAAAGGAAAGGAGAAATACAAAATATGAAGCACTGGATCAGACGAGCGATGCATTAAATCAGTCCTGTCTCCAGTGATTGTTAAACTGAAAGGGTCTGCATGAAAACAATTCAAAAAACAAGAATACCACCCAATCCTGACTTGTTGCACACAGCCAAATATATTATTGTGACTGACCCCAGTAACAATGAGCTTGTGCCTCAGTGACTCAGTTTCAATAATCAAAGGAAATAATTAACAAAACAATAAAGATCATTATAACTTCCTTTATGTAAATGACTTCCAAATGTAAATAGATCAAAGCTCAGGCTAAAATTAAGCAATTCCCCTAGTCCTCCTACAATACTAGAAGGGAACAAACATATATGGTTTGTTTACAGCTGTAAGGATTATCAATGAAACATTATTTGTTGTTTTATTAGAAAAACAGAAATCTAAACATGTCTCAAAGTGCTATTCACATATTCCTCATATCTGTAACCTCATTTATTTTGATGGGACTCTTTCCAAGAATACAGCTTACCCACACATGTAAATCTCTGTTCTCACACCTTGTTGTTTTTAGGTTGCCCAGAGAACAAATTTGACATTTTTATTTTTTGATGAACAGGCTCTTTGAAGCAAAGCATCTGAAAGAAGTAGCCTTACATGAAATCAGGTGCACACAAGCCCTGTAGATGTCAAGGACAAAACATTTTATTTTGTATAGAATTTTGGTTCGCTAAAGTCAAAACACTTCTGTTCATCAGAACTTTTATAAAGGACTGTTTCATAATATGAATCCATTTGGATTATCTGACCAAAGATAAGACTTCAATGGACTTACTATATCATTCACCACTGTACCAGTGCCACAAAAGGGAATTACAATTAATTGGATTATGTTGGTCTCCACCCGCTGATTGTAGAAGAGAAAGTCTGAAACTGTAACTATTTCAAACGCACCATATCTCTCATCAACCATGGGATTTGGGCTTTAATTTACCAATAAAGCTTAATTTCTTCTCTATATTCTCTTCTGGTTAGGAAGAGGTCATTTAAACACTTTATTCAAGTTATTCAAAAAGAAAGGACACTTTGTTAAATACTTTCACACTAGCACTTCAATACTTGCACCTTGCCTTTAGGAATTCCTTATTTTTTTCTATGAGCAATAAAGTGAGTTGCCTTGAAAAACCCAAGGCCAAGATCCAGGACTCCATTTGGATAATAAGAATAATTCAGACTTCACCTCCCTTGGTTCAGTTCATGAAAACTTGGCTGAGACTGTTATCTAATACAACAATTTGTTATCAGTTATACAGTGAACAGAGAATATCAACTCATAGACAGATATGAGGTAGTGAGAGTTTTCCATAGCAGAGAACCATGTTAGATGTAGGTTTATCTGTATGGAAAGCTACACCAGGAAAGGCAAAGGTACTAATATAAATTTGATAAAATTTGACATAAATATAAATTGTAAGTTCTATTAGCTTGGAAATAGTAATGTTTCACAATGCAGGTAACTTCAACCACATTAATTAATGTGACTTACATGCTAAACCCAACCAAAACACCATTCTTATTTTATATGTCCATAAGTGTGTACATATATATATACACACACATATATATATGTATGTATGAACATATCTAAATTTGCTTATATATTATTTTTTCACTGATGGCTCTGCCTGAAAGCCATTAGCATTTTTCTTCAGTACCCTTACTGGAAGGTTATTTCAGTGCCTAATTCCTTCAAGTTGCCGACTAAATTATTCAACTTTATATACTTTAAAAATAATTATTAATATCAGTAATGCTCACTTTGATTCTTTTTTTTTTTTTTTGTCAAACTTTCACGTTCGGTTTAAGGAATAAAAAGTCCTCAGTCAACTTACTTCAAAACCATGTTGCTTAATTCACATTTGCATTACTTTTTGCTAATATCTGAAGCTCTAATTCCGTTCCCTGGATATTAGCTGGGACTAGCTATGCTGTTAAAGATAGGAATGCTTCTAAGTACTTACTGAATCAGGGCATATGAGATGATAATTGTATGTGTTTAAAACAAAACTTTAAACAGGAGGGGATTATATAAGTTGCTAAAACAAATATATCTTCAAGTGCACTGAAGGACTTTTAAATGTTAACGAAATGTCCTTTGATAATAATAGTGCTAATAATAACATAAATTTTCAAATATTTTTATGCGTTTTGAGAATCACGTTACCCTGAATATGGATGACTCTTGGTAAGTGCACTTTTTTCATACAAACTCATCAGCTTCGGGGTTCCATCCACTCTGAAGTCCCACCAGCGGATCCTTGTCCTGATCCAGGCGTGGGTTATCCTGCACATTTCAGCTTCTTTTGCACAGAGCTGGCTTACAAACACTGACATTTTTGTGTAATGCATTTTTGTGACAGCAAAAATAACTTCCTTTGGAGGAATAGGATGACTCTGCAAGTGTGGAAGCCCAAAATGTCTGGATCAAACCTGTGTCCATGAAATCCATAGAATCACATGACTGGTGGGATACAGGGCTGCATACACAGCAACATTTGAGACCTTGCCCAGGTCATTTTGACCAAAAGGTTGGAACTTTGGGGCCAGTGTGGGCTTAAAATAATATCTCCACCCACCCTGCCACATGCAATTCCACGTGCCATTCCGCAGCTTCTCCCAGAGAGGAGATGCATGAACGCCCCGGGGCGCACGCAAACACGCCTGGCAGCGCCTGTGGTTCCTGCTTGGCAGGGAAGGGGTGCGATGAAATTCGGGTGACTCACGTCACGATGCTTTCCATTCCCCACACAGCCTCACAGCCTCACGTGTAAGGAGGAGACAGTGCCTCCTGCACCCCCCAAATCCTTGCTCACCTCACACCTTTCCCTCCACCTTGCGTGCACATCGGCATTTCGCGTTTTCATTTTCCCTGTGGTAGAGCCCAGAGCAGATTTGCCACGTTGCCCATTGGTTTGTGCCTCCCTTTCTCCTTTCCAGGATTTATATGGATGTGTATCCTAATTGTAATGCTTCCAATTCCTCTCATTCCACCTCAACGTAAAGGCATATATTACAGGAGGGCAATGGTATGCTTCAAAACAATTTTAGAACTTCACAGTACATGGATTTTTCCTGTTCTACAAATTAGTCCTGTGAACGGACTTGTAATAACGAGGATTTCAACATAAAATAAGAGATTTTCCTGTCTTTGGTTCCTTCAGACGCATTCAGGTCCCTCCCGTGAGAAATATATTAAAATATTGATTAGATTAGAGCAACATTTCAAATAAATGGAGATTTATACTTCCTTTTGGAGACAGAATCTTATAAAAAAGTTTCAAGGCATCACACAACAAAGCAGTTGACAAGAAAGATAGCATCTGCTTTCCTGGCTATTCAAGCTGAAGTTTTTCATTCTAAATGCAGGCAATGTTTCCAAAGTTAACATAATTAACTCACGACAATCCTGAAACATCATAATATAAGATACAGATGGAAATTCAAAGCTTTAAAAATGTCATATAACTGCAAGAGGATTACCATTTTTTAACAGCATGAATCTGAATACTAATTAAAACAGGTGGTTTAATTTCAAACACTTTTGCCCACTGTGGCACTACTGGGCGGGTTATTTATGTATTAATCTATTAGGAGCATATATTGCTCGAAAATTGTGATATGCGATAATAACAAATTTAAGAGATAAAGGAATGACACTCTGTCCTGCTTCCTGAAACAATAAAAGACCAATAGTTCAATTAGTTAGCAATTTCCGTGTGACTATTTGACAGATTCTGCTAATTGTTAAGCTCCCACTAACTATTGCTTTACATAATTAATTATATTCAAACGTGAACAACAAAGACATGTGGGCCAGTTGCCCTTTTGACAATGTTTTTCGCAAACTGATTTGCTTACCAAAAATATTTTTAGAAAGAAAAGATACTAATCTGAAGTGGAAATACACATCAAAAAAATGTTGAAACAGCTCTGCATTTTACCATGGTTATGAGAAAAAAATTTGGATTGTTTAACATATCATTTATGCTGCATGCATAATAGCTGAAGTCTTCTAGCAGAGATCTTTCATATTAATTTAGCATTGCATAAAATTCATAGTAACAGGTCCAAGGGTCAAGCATCATTCATCATTAGTTGAAGTGACATTTGCAACCCTTCATATAGCAGCTGCTTGAAAGGGGAAAAAAGGTATTCTTTGGGAGAATGGGGGGTAGCACACAATCCCCGCTCTATCCGCGGAAGGGAAAACAAGGTGCCACTATGTCAGCGTGGTAATGTGCTTAAATTTGGTGATGTCATTCTTCCCTAACCCCCACGAGTCACAAGGCACAAGGCAGCTGCATTCCTGAACTTCGGAGTTCGGGTGGAGATAAGTAATAACTAGATGTAAATGAATTACATTACTGTGGTTGTGAACATAGCTCTGTGCATCTAAATTATGATTTATATCAGGATCCTATCTTGTTTTTGAGAGTTTTCTACTTGTTAACAAGGCAGCCCTTGTTCTCATGGCATCCTCCAGGCATAATAGTTTCTGGGAAGCCAAATAAGATCACTTTTGAAACTGCAAGACAGCATTCCAAGACTTTGCAGCAGAACACATTGGCCAAATTAGGACTTCTGAAGACTGTTAACTAACAAATAAAATCTTTTTTTTTTCTTTCTTTCTTTGTGGCATGTCTTCACTACTATAAAACATTAAGATCAGAACCGAAAATGTGAGCAATTAAAATGAAAATGTAATCATCTGCAAGAAAAGATAAATTTGTATTAAATGGCTAATACTTCACAGTCCTTTTGATATTACAAGTACTTTTTAAGAAAATATATATTTTATGTCACAGCAATTTTTATTATGTGAAACATGTGATCTCTTTGGAATTATGCACATTTGTAAACCACGGTCATTAAAACAGCATGCAACACAAAGTAGTTTGATTTTGGAGCTTTGCTAATATTTGGTGATTTTCCTAAACTTTATACCTGAAATATATTTACTTTATTCATGTCACTAATTATCCACTAGTATTTAAAGAACTAGCATGACTACCAACCCAGACTACTGCTTCTTCCTTAATAATTTTAATGATTTTTACAAGGGAAGCCAATGTTTTTTAAAGAGTCACTTAGAAGCACATGAAAAATGTTCAAGGACATTGCTTATTACACACTGCAATTCTATGAGCTGCTATAAATTAAACTCCCAGTCAAAACATTTCTACCAGTGAGAATTCACTTTTCTGTACTCTCCACAAGGGTTTGGGAGGAGAAGATGCACTGGTCTGGAGTCAAAATAAGGTGCAAAATAGGGATTTAATGGTGACATTTCATTATAGCCAATATCAACACTGGCCCTTCACACTGCACAGCAGCTGTGAGCCTCAGACTGAGTCCCAAAATGGTTTGCAGACCAGGTTGTTCATGTAATACGTTATTTAAAATATAAGGTGGTGAAAAATACATCCCTGACTCAGAACAAAAAAGCATTTTCACATAGTACCAGTGCTGCCAGTCCATTACTGCCATGTCCTCTCTGTTTCCCCTGGGTTTTAACCAGTGCAGCCATTAAACACGTATGTAAAGATGTTATAGATACCAGCCAGGCAGAATGGCTGTAAAAGGAATAGAACAGCAGAGGCAAGATGACTGGCAGATAGGGTTGCCACATCCCCCTTAAAGAGACTGCTCCTTTTCCACACCTTATGTCTCTTGTACCATAAAAATATGCATAGATGTATGTGGGAGCATCATAGCAGATTTCTTGGGATGCGTGCCATGCATCTGAGCTCCGAAGCTGGCTCAACGTTGTCACCATTAAGTCTCAGTGTACACAGCAACACTTCAATCTAATTTCAATTAGGGAAAAGTTACACAGAAACTTCTTTGAGAGTACCCATGACCCTACACATAAATACCAATTAAATTCAGTATCATCAGTGTCTTTGCAGCGAACATTGATATCACCAGTGAGAGGATGGAATTTAAAATGAGGCAAGGCTTGATGACATTACCTCCATCTACAAGCTCTGCCTGTGTTAACTAGTACGTCAACGATTAGTAAAACAGTGGGATTCATCTGTGAAGAAATGGGGTGAAAAGTAGAAATGACATGAAATTTTCATTGCAGGCAGTTTTTATGTGACATAAGGTAGAATATTGCATTGCTATGCAACAAAATGCTACCTGGTAAATGAGTAAAAGCTTAATCTGCTGAGAAGTTAGAGACACCAGCAGTGTTGGCAGTTGCAGCTGAGATAGCAGGAGAGCTAACTAAACTAACTAAAACTACTTCTCATACCAAAGATGTATAATCTCAAACCAGCTGTTTACATGCTTAACTATCCCTGTATCCTGAACACAGAAAAATCTGTAGGAAAAAGAACTTTCAGTGTCATTAAGTAAGATCAGTGAGATTGTGCCTGTTTATATGTGGATACTCAGGATACACAGGCACTGCATTTAGACTTGAGCCATTTCCTTTTGTTTGCCCATCTTTTATTTAGAAACAATGGGACCAAAAGTGTGGCAAGTTAAGGCTTTACTTCTTAACAACCACTTTTCCATTCCAAAGCTAGGAGACTTCACTAACATGCAGATTACTTGAGGGAGATAAAAATGTGCCCTTTAAGCCCTTTCCACAAAGACAGCACCTCCCAAACCTGCAAGACCAGGAGGAAAAGTCATCCTGAAAGTATTAAGGCTCCTTGCACACCATCGCTCTTTGGTGACTGGGAGATTTTACAGTCTTTCAAATCTTCTTTCAATCACAAGATGCCTTAAATGGACAGAAGGTCTTAAACTGTGCTCTCCATCTCCCCAGTTGAGAAAGATACATCGAAGGGGGAGGGAGGGGGATTCAGGCCACAACACAAAAAGCATTAATGCAAAGAACAGTGGGGTCTCTCCCTAATTTGACTTTCTCTACAGGTGGTCTGCAGCTGCATCCAAACAGGTTACACTACCGCCTTCCCATGGGCATTACAACAAAGTAGGATCTGTATTCACAAGAATACATTTGCTGGCATGGGCTGATTCAGGTCTAAAAATAAGAAAAAAGCATTTTTCAGTATAGCCTGAGGTAACTCTCCGCGCCAGCAGAAGACAGTAGCACTCTTGTTTCACTGGCTGTGCGTGATGATAAAGGATATCAGAAACCTACTTCATGTGACTCACCGAGGTCCACAGCCAGATTCCAATTGATTCATTTTATTTGTATTAGTTTGTTCTCCATCGACCACACAACAGGCTAGACCAAATCAATAAGCAATATTCTGTTTTCTATTGACTTGGGGAGTAATTCGCACCGGGCCCTGCGACTGCTGTATCTGATTTTATAGTTCTGTATATCATCATGGAAACGGCGGGGCTCAGAGACCACTGGGAGCACGGAGAAATGGGAAAAAATTGCAAAGGCAAGGTGAGATATTGGCTTTTAAACTATTGCACCAGCCAGAGAAGAGGTCTGTGCTGTGGGTGCAGAGGGTATGTCACCTTGTGCCTAAGGAATTCTGAAGTGCAAACGTGTGTGCAAAAATGATGTAGGGATGAGATGAACATAGAGCTGTTGTGCCACACGTCCAGCCCTAGGACAAGACTGAGACGTGGTGCCAGCAGCAGCTACCCCCTGGTTGGGTTTGCAGAGACAGAGCTGTAACCCATGGGTTTGGCACTGTCAAAATCCCGGTCACCAACACCAGCACAAGCAGTGGAACCTGTGTAAGTGTGAAATGGCCTCAGCAGGGTTTTCTTAAATAGATAGTTCATGTCTGCCTACGTGGATTCCTGTACAATTCAGATAAAAAACACACACACTTCTTAACCATTTTCCCCGTTTTGATTTTTTTTCATTCCCTAGCTTGTACCCTGGAAGAGATATCTGCTCATCAGAAGCCTCCAAATAACTCATCTTTGTATTCCTCAATTTTTATTTTATACTTTTTAAAGTATTCTTCTTCTTGCAAGCAGTGGATAAGTGGAAATAGAAGAGCTTTTGCCCAAAACTCTCCCACAGCACTTCTTCCCAATGATTTTTCTAAAATACTCAATGTAAGACCAGGACAGACCTCCTCACCTCTGCACAAAGACAACTAACTGTATTGTAATATCCCTTTTCCCTTAAAACTTTCCTTCTGCCCCAGATCTCAGATTCTTTGAGCTTCTGTGCCAAAGTAGAGAGCTGGCTTTTCAATGTCTCCCATAATATTGGCTTTTCTACATGAGACAGAAAAAGCAGGCTGGGTACTGGGGTGGGTGTATATACGGGGTGGCAGAATACGGCCCAGTGTGTTCTTCCTATCAAATACACTTGACAAACTTTAATGAAAAGTCTTCTCTACTTCCTACTAACAGATGTTTCCAATTTTTTCTCTCTCAGCACTTTAAACCACCATCTTTAGTTTTCATGTCTAAGAGACATTATTATAGGATACATCATAATGATATACTGTACATTCATATACAGTATCCCATACAATGACTAGTTGATTTATAATTCAGATCCAATAAAGGGAAAAAATTGATTTAACTGATGACTAGTGAAATACTAAATGCATTACAATGTTTGAAAAGAACATCCTTTTCTTGCAATGCGAGTGACATAATAAAATTAAATATGGATATAAGATAATGCCCATTATTATTAGGCAAGTGGAATCAAAGGGAAGAAAAGGAAGAAAAGCAATCTCTATGGATCAAGGAATGCCTAAACTTCTTCTTCAAATGTACAAAAGCATGAAGACAAATGGAAAGATTTCACAAATAAAGTAAATTCAAATAATCTTGAATTACAGTATAAAGTTGGCTTTCCATTTACTGCTCTTTGTCCATCAGGACTTGCAGCAGTGCTGTCACATTTGGGTACTGTTTTGGGGGTAAATGTGAATTCCATGGGTCATTAACCTTTGGGTTTTTAAGCTCTGGGATAAATGTTTGTTTCCCTAAACCCGTGCAGCAGCACAAAGCCACGATTTAGCCCCACATCCAAGAAATTCATACCCTTGTCCTACATCTCACCCTTTCACCCCGCAAAGCCCCGATCAAGGCTCATCCCCGTTTCTCACCCCATCCCAGAATACTCACACAATCAATACCGAGGCAATGCAGCCACTAATTTCCACGTCTCATTCCAGAAGCTTTACGACTGCTCCCCTTTTCCCCGTGCAGCTGTGTGGGCAAGGAGCCTGGCCGGGGTGGTGGGGAGAGCATCAGCAAGTAGGGAACACAAAGCCAAGGTACCAGCGAGCTGCCCGAGCATTTGGAAGAGCTCCTCAACATATTGAACATTTCCAGGTCAGAAATCGAGGCCAGGCACCCCAGAAGTAGTTGGGATTTTAACTTTCTTTAAGCATCTGCTGGAAGTCAGTCACTCCAGCATTTGCGCATATCTTTGTTCTTCCAGATGGGTAAATTGCTTCTAATACAAAATAACTCCAAAAGCGGCTGTGATTGCTCATACAGACTTAGATTGATGGTCAATTTTTTATAATCCTAGTGCAGTAGTTTCTCCCTGTAGGAATATATGTATTTTGCTTCTGGAGAAGCAGTGGCAGGCAGTAATCGCTGCTGGAGCCAATGGAGTTTATTTTTTTGAAAGAATCATACAGTCGTTATAACCAAAATGACACCCAAGTACTGGCACTCAGCTACACCTCATTTCACTGTGGCATCAGAAACATTTTTTAAAAGACTTCAGCGATTTCAGATATCTTACAGAAAAGTTATTGTACCTAAAAATCTTTCCGGGGTTTTAACCTATATTATGGAATTTAACAAAACAGTAATAACCAGCTCAGAGAAATGCACCAGCAGAATCTGGGGGTCAGCTAATTTGTGCTTAAACACCTCCATTTGCATGTGCAAAAGTGGATAATTATGCTCCCAGTTGCCCATTCATGTGTACAGATGGGTGCACCCACACATTTTTGTGGGATAATTTTTGGAAGCCTATAGAAAATATGGTCTTTAAAGATTTTAATAAGGTTGGCAAAACATACTTTTTCTGCATAAAATTATGTAGTTCCCAAGTCTAAAATTACTTTGATTTAAAAATGAAAATTGGCAAGGGATTAATCCATAATATGGTCTAATTACTTTTTTCTTAAAAATTAAATGGTCAAGATCTTAACTCAGAATAGTGGTTACTGTTCATGAACTGAAACTAAGAAACAGAACTGAATAAAGGATTTTATTAAGTGCCTAAATATGTGTTTAGCTAATAGAATCCTCTTACCTTTGGCTGAATAACAGGTATAATAATTCTGAAAGCATATTGAATTTATACATCTGAATCATAAAGCCCTACTAATTATATTTTTATGAGATTGAAATGCAAACTGGCCAAAGCTTGGAAATAAAAAGTAGAACTGACTTGCTGTCATTAACTTGCAAAAACACATACATTCATGAACACACACAACAAATAAAGAGAGAGAAATAGAGACAGACACAGAGGATGTCGAAAACAGATCATTAGCACATCTTATGGCCCTTACCAAGCATTGTTAGCTTTTATTTAACCTTTGCATTGTTTAAAATGCTGAAAGTTTAATTTTATTTATCAAAGTGGACTCAGCTATAGTCAAAGGGTGCTTGCCAGCCTGCGACATATAGGGCTTGCTGAGCACTGCTCGATAAACAAATCAGGTTTTCAGCGAGGACTGCATTTTCCCTGTCATGTTCAGCAAGAAAAAACAATATTATAGCAAGGATACTTTTTCACGCTCTCTGGTATTTTATTATTTCTTTGTTTGCAGAGGTTACTTCTACAAGTAAGTAAATATCCCTGCGAATTTCTCTTTGTCCTTCATCAATCAGAACCGGTCAATTATCAGACTAGTGCAACTAGATCAAAACTCCAGGCTGTGTAGTCATATTACCACTCATATTATTACTAAAAGCGCATCTATATTCCAAACTGGGATACCATAACCCCTTTGTCATTTTCCAATAAAAAAGACCATACCAAATAGGCAGAGCACACCGTAATTAGCAGCTGGCAGAGAAAGCTGTAAATCTGTATGAGTTCTGAACGATTTGCTTACATTGTTGCTTTGTTGACAAATGATGCTGTACATGTTAATGTTCCTGAAATGTCCCCATTGCACCTGACGTGCCAATAAATGCCAGCCAGCTGTATGAATTATGGAAATAAGATTTTTGTTTATGAAGGTATCCCAGACATTTATTTTACTGCATGCCTCTTGACAGATTTAATGTCTGGAGTTACATTGAGAAGATATTTGCTACCTGACATAATGGATAATGGAAACTTTAAAGGCTTTTTTTAATGATGAGACTAATATTTTTTTTTTTTAATTTTACCTTGTGGCTACACATTTATTCTCGATATAAAGCTTGCATATTTTAAATGAAATGATACTAAATTGTTCCTAATGCACCATGAGTTGGATGAAGCCAGTGCTGCAGCGTATGAGAAAACAGAGGAAAAGTAGCTCTGAGAGCTACTAAAACAAGAGCACTACATGCAAGTTTCCCTATTTCTCTGGGTTTATTTTATCTCCTGTGCACATTCACTAGTATATCATTAGTGCACAAAGGTAGCAGTTAAATCTCAGGCATTTCAAAGTATGATAAAAATCTTTTAACAGATGTATTTATAGCAGACTCCATAAAACATTCATTTAATATGCTAAGGCAAGGCACAGAGAACACAGAAATTTGTACAGCTACTGCCTATATTTAACTATATTTAACTGGATTCAGAACCAAAAAATCTGTTCCTGAACTCTGAATATTTAAAAACAAGGTGTATGTTCTTAAGTAAGACACACAAAAATTCCCTGTAAGTATAGGAAGTCATGAAAACTTATCCCAACCCTGCTTTTACCAACCATACTTGTTCGAGCCAGGGAAAAGAATTATCCCAGTTATCCCATCCCTCAGACAAGCTCTAATCAGACTTGTCTAGGGACAGATTTACAGGTTACTCTGAGATTCCCCCAGAGCTGGTTCTGCAGTGGAAAGGCCCTGAAGCTCTCCCAGCACCGGGGTGAGCAGCAGGTGCTGCCTCATGGGAATCCCAGCCCCACATTTTCCCTGCCCTGTGAGTTAGGGAACCTGATTCCTGCTCCAAAGTGGAAAAATTTCGGCTGGCAGAAGAGACTCTACTACGCAAGCTCTTCAATTCTTCCTCTATTAGCACATGTTAGTGTATTGTCAAGAGGAACAATAGCAACCCCACAAACTATTTATTCCATCAAGAACAATTTATTGTCTTTTGTAAGTTCGTTTCCAGCTTCTGAAGCTCAAGAGAGAAAAATCTGCTGGTTCTTTAAAACTTCAGATGTTAGGGACTATTTGTAGTCATCATATAAATGGGGGTGGTAACCAAATTAACCAAATTCATTTTGTAACCACAAATCATTCCTATTAAAATACTCCCTTCTCACCCCACCTCAAAAGAAGAATAAGAATAATAAGAAAAAAAGGAGTCCAGATGGTTAAAATTATTTTTAAGCAAATATTTAGTGGTTACAGTTGAATTCTTCTGGCACACATTCTCCACTACAAAAATGACACCCCACATTCACTGTGTTAACCATTTTCCAATGTGCCAGCCAAATGAATGCCTCAGAGAACACACACACACACACGTTATGGAAGCATTATCAGAAATGCTATAGTTAAGGTTCCTTTGCAATTTGGGCAGAAAGTGAGGCTATTTTACACTGTGTGGTAGAATTTTGTCTCCAGGTATGACAGGCTCAACAGAAAGCTGAGCTTTCTACTGAAATCCCCTTCTTGAAGCACAACTGGCTTTCAGCATATTCCTTTATTGCAAAATGTCACTGGAAATTCTACTTGGGAAGTGGGGGGAAAAGGCTTGCAACTCTACATTCACAGCAACTGCTATCTCCATATTTTGCACAGTTTAGGAATGTTTAACTAAAAGACAAAAAAATGCCTTCTCTTATTTGCCATACCCTAATTTTAGTCTGTGCAAGAAGCAGCCCAAGGAACTCCCTTTGTTGCTGTGACAGTTGCTTTAATTCCCCCATGTTTTTCCTCGGGCTCGTTCACACACTGACCCACACTACTTGGAGCACACCGAGGGTGTATCCCTGCCTTTCCAAGAGATTTAACAACCACCACCTCTGCACACACGCCCCTCTGCGCTCCCAGTTCACACCCCAGAGCAGACTGGTGGGAGGCTGATGGGTGGAAGCAGGAGCACTGGCACCAGCACGGTGCTGGCTGCGGTGATGGACGGCCGGGGAAGGTGTCCCCCCGTGCAGCTCCTGCAAACTGGTTGCTCCAGTCTGGCATCCCAGGAGGCTTGCCAGATGGAGAAACCTTCTCCGCAGCAGAACTGCAAGCTGTGCTTCTCGGGAAACTCGAGGCTGTAACCCTTTCCCTCTTCCTCCACATACCCTGTTGCTTCCAGATTTCTTTCGATGCCTACACATAAACAACCGAGACGAAACCTTCATTTCTCAGAGACACAAACTTAACTCGTTTCTAATCCTTTTTCCAGCAAATTAACCCCAGATAACTTAACACTGTATATATAGCTTTGGGAATAGAAGCTAATTCATTCTAGGTCAGAGCTAAAACTGTGCATGTGATCCCCATGAAATGGATGAGTGTATTGTGGATGCTCACATATTTTTAAGCAGAAGAGAAGCTTGTTGTGGAGTCGCAGTACTTGATATCATATTTGCATGGGCTGACTAAGGACTTGGGCAAAATTTAAGGTTGATTATCTAGTGATCTTCACATTTAGTTGATGAGACCCTGCCAGTAAAAAGCTCTGATGGAAACAGCAAAATAACGTTAACAAAGGTTTATTTTGGCAGAGGTTAAGGTCTGAATTATATTTTATTTTTTTTTTAAAGAAAGGAAATACACATCTCTGTCTGTGTATGTGCATATGCACACCTGTTTTACATTGGTGTAACTCCTCTGATCTCAGTGTTTTACATCAGGATACTGAAAGGTAAATCTGACCCATACCATAAAGCTTCCAAAGGGCTAGCTCTCATTATTTTTTTTACAAAAGGCTATATTTTGCTCAGTGGAAGATTAAAACTAATGTATAGCAGAAGAGCAATGTAAGGAATCCCAGGGTAAGTCTCCATCCTCCTCTGAGTACCTGCACAGTGGGATAGTGCAGGAACCCAGGCTCCACTGCCCATTTTCTCTTTCACGTGCATGGAATTCATTGAAAGTAGTGGGAAGGAAATTATAGCAGTCTCACAGGTCTCTAACAAGAGATCTCTGTGTGGAAAAATGTGACATGTCAAGGGCTACTTTCTTTGTATTGATTCATCAGAAAAATATACCGTAAAGAATAGCAGAAACCTAAAAGCTTTGCATTCCTCTTCCAGTACTAAATCAAACCAGATATTGGTAAAAGGTGCAATTTCACTGCAGACATACCAAAAGGTGATAATATTCTTATTGACTGAGACCAGTGGATGGCATAAAACATATACTCCTTTTCCAGTACCTTACACCATGATTATTTGTATTTTCCCCCTGCAGTTCACTGCTTAAGCAGTCTGTTTACAACCAAGAAAATAAACACAAAAATATCAAATAAACAAGGGGAAGGGATCTATTAAAGGCTAAATTTACTTTGGGGGAGTAATTACTCTCAAACATTCCTTCTATTTCTTCATATAGGTGAAAGCTCACGCCCAATGAAGAATATCTCAACCAAGCATTGATAATTTGTATTTGTGAAGAAATAAAACAATATATGTATTCTTCAAAGTTTCCCACGTGTTCCTGCAGAAAAGAGGAGCAGACCATGCTGCTGTCAAAGCCCCCCTGAAATGGCAATGGGGAGAAGGAGAAGTGGCCACCAGGGCCAGGCTTTTGTCAAGTTGTACTTTCTGCTGGAAAAGCAAACCCCAGGAAGGTTCCTCTGTGCAAGGAGGGTTCGCAGGGCACGGCTCTGCCAGGGGCTGGTTGTACAAAGTGTTACCTGTCTCACTGCCTGTTACTTATGCTTTGTGCTGAAGAGTGGCACGTTGATTAATTACTACTCTAAAGTGCTTATAAAGCATCAGTCCAAGGCAGGTTTACTAGGTTGGGGCCTCCTGTGATTTATTGACTAAAGGAGAAAAGCAAAGGCCATTTGTGAAGGAGCATTTTCTGCTGGATGGAGGACAAAAAAAAAAAAAAGAAGTAATTTAAATTACTCATCCTCTGCTCCCCCCAAATTAAAGTGCCTGACACTGCAAAGCAAAGCCAAAGACTTTCTTCCTCTGAAATTTATGCAAAAAGATAAACAGCAACAGAGTTCTATTCCATTTCTCTTTAAAGCACACCCTGTAAATGGTAAGAAAAGGAACAGCCCAAATCCACTGGCAAGAAAGGTCTGAAATGTTTTCTTTTGCTGATATATGGAGCTGATCAGAGAACTTCAAAATAATTAGAGCAGAAATTCTCTAATACTTTTTGCTTTTTCAAGACTGTTGTTGGAAAGGAAGAGGAGAAAGCAAAGGACAGGCACAGCCACACACACATGAGGCATATCCACAGGAAGGATTCATTTGGTTCTGGTTTGTTTCTGCTGCTACTTTGCTTTTTTTTTGCCTTTTTTTTTTTTTTTCCCACCAGCAGTAAACTGGCACTTTGGGTTTACTTTGCTTCACTTACTAAAGCCTTTTAATAGTATATAGTGCAGGAATGCGAGAGGAAAAGATTCCCATATGACAGAGACCCTTTGATATTGTTACTTCAACCAAAACTTTGAAATACAGTAGCTGGTTTTGTGTGCTGCATATGACAATTTTTCCCCGAGTCTTAAAAACTTTGATTTACTTAACTGCTGTCAATGATGTGACTCACAGAAAAGAAAGAATGAAAAGACCCAGAAAGAGGAATGGCTCATGTGTTAGTCTATTTGATGGCACAGGATAATACAGGAAAATAATTATTACAGTCTGTAAAAAGAGTCTAAAAAAATATTGTTAGCAAAGGAAAAAAAAGCAGATAATGTCAAATACTTTCAATAATTTTATTGCTGCTTCAATACAATACTATGTAGATTTTCTATTTCAATTTATTTCCGTAGTTAACACTAAGCAGGGGAGTAAGTAAACACACAACTTACATCTCAGCAGAGTTTTAAAGTGTGAGAGCACCAAAGATACCCTTGAAAATTGCAAGTGGGGTTGTTAATTCTATCAGAAGAAATTAAGATTTCTCCTGGAGAGCAAAAAGTTGATTTGGGGATACCCAACCCACTCCACCACTGGCAGTCTGCTCCCCTGTAATCACCTCCAAAGCAGATTGCAGGGAGCTCTGGAAACAGCCTGGAGAAGGGCACCAAAAAGGGGGGATCCAAATTCCCTGCCTGCCCTAGGCATGACCACCTGCAGCCACCGTGCAACCAAAATTTAAAGATGAGTATCAGAGAACCATAACCCCAGAATGGGATGGGTTTGAAGGGACCTTAAAAATCATCTTGTTCCAAACCCCTGCCACAGGCAGGGACACCTTCCACCAGACCAGACTGCTCTAAGCTGGGTTTGAACAATTTCAGGGATGGGCGTTAAGGTCTAACATGTGCATTGGGAGGCACTGACACCCAAAGCAGAAGGAGGGGAGCATTTCCTCCAGAACCTGCTGAGATGCCTTGTCCTTTGCTGGCTTGCTCTGCTCAGGGAAAAGGAATTGCCTCTTACACCTCTCTGTGGTACAGTTTACCTATATGTAAAATGAAGACAGTGCTTGCCCTCGAGGGGTGTAGAGAAGCTTAATTAAGCAGGAGATTCTTAGCCTTAATCAGACTTCTCTCACTTGCTAAGTACATGGGAAATTCTTCCGTTCAGGAAAAACTTGACACCATGACAAATGAATCAGCTTCCTTACCATTTTGCCTTTGGGAATTATTTTCCTTGGGAACAGATATTTATGAAGCTATAAAAAAAAAAAAATACCCTAAGCAAATTAAAAAAACAACCCAAAAAAAAACCCCCAAAACCAAAAAACAACCTCAAACCAAACCGAATCTCCACATTTCTATCATTGCTGATGTTTTTCCTTCATATTAAATGTTTCCTGCAATTTTATTTTACTGGAGATCCTGCCTCTGGGAATTAGGTAAGGACATGTATGACAGAAGATGTGGTAGGTGTGTGAGAGCTGTGAGGTGTTTGTGGGGAAATCCTTCCCATCCCATTCCTCAACCCCAACCTTTTCCCTCTAAGGATATGATGATTTAGGAGAGGGGGGACCCCATCGCCATCACTACCAGTTGAGTTGCCTTCCACAAAGAGCTAAGAATTGATCCTGCCAGATGCTGGGAAGCTTTGGTGACAACCAGAGCCTTCTGTGAAAGGACTTTAACACAGTTTGAGAAGCTCAGGAGCATTAAGGTGGCATCCAAAAGCACAGAGGATCACATCTGTTTTAAAGCTAGTGGGTTATTTCTAAATAGAAAAGCCAAAGACAGGCAAGAGCATTTCAAAAAAGTCAAATCTCAGTGATTTCACTGAAATATTATCTATTTGTGGCATAAATAGATGCGGAGCCAAATAATTCTGAAGGATCTAAATTCCACCTTCCCTCTCCCACTCACAGAATCTGCTTTAAAGCAAAAATATCAAATTAATATGAGAATGATAGTTCTCACGGTATCCCCTGCCAGCCTAAGAAGGTACAGAGAGTATCCTGAGAAACTCTGTTCTTAGGAAATATTAAGTCCAGTTCTGAAAGCTATTAAGGGTTCACAAAATTAAGAGAAATATCCAAAGTTTTGGTATCTGACTAGAATAAAATTTGAACCCTGGCCCTCTGACAGTAAATCAACAGTGTGCATGTGAAATATGTTTTCCCCCCTCCCAAGCAAAGCACACCAGCGGACCTGGCAGAGGCAGAAGAGGTTTCAAATATAGCACAGTCCTTTCTACCAGTGGGTACACTTGGACCCAGCTCCTTCTGCTCTGTGCCCGCCTGCTGGGAGGAGATCTGAGGCCGGGCCTTGACGCGAGATGAATCCGGGCCAAGTTTATTCATTTTCCAAATCGTGATCTCGGCGATGCCCTCCCATTCCCATTCCTCCTGTCACACCATTCCTCTGGAGTTTTGGCTCTTCCCCAGCCCCACCTCCCCCACCTCTCCTGGGACGCTCCCGGACACGAGCCCTGGCTCCGTGGTGGCTTCCCCAAGGAGACCTGGCTGACAGGACTGAAATACAAGCTCAGCAGAGGAATGTCCCCACTGTTTTACTCTCCAGAAGCAGCAGAGCTGGGATTATTTACAAAATCTCCTGGGTACTCCTGTGCCCTGCTCAGCTCCTCTTCCTCCCTGGCCCCATGGAGTACCCAACAAGGCAGCACCTTCCTGCTTCTCACCCCCAAAAAATGCTTTTCCTACACCTACTGATGCAAAGTCCCTCCACACAGACTCTTTCCAGCTCCAGCCCATATTATTTGCTGCCTGTGCTCCTCCACTGCTGTGTTATCCTTCCCAGTTCCCACATAGGGTCTATTTATTCTTCAGGGGTGGTTGAGAAGGAGACAATTCCATTTAGCAGTCTTGGGCAGCTGTTTGGGTGGTTTCAGCACAGTGATGGACAAGTTGCTGCTGATGGTGCTCAGTGCCTGTTAAAAAAGCTCTTGCCCAGCCCGACCCACTCATTTGGAGCTGTGCATCACTGTCCCCTGGATTGCACCTACACGAGCCAGGAACTGGGTCACTGAACCAATCTGGGTTAAAAATATCCCAGATATTCTTTAATGAAGTGTCAACAACTATTCTCAGGCTGAAGAGCGACCGGAACACCTCCTAATAATCTTGCTTACATATGCAAAAAGTATGTCCTAATCTAAAATGTATTTATAATATAAAATGGAGTTCAACATTTGACCCAAGTGCATCCCACTCTGTCAGAAAGACAAAGGAAATAAAAATGTGTTGCTGTAATTTCCTTGACAGCAAAAAAAAAACCAAAACAAACAAGAAACCTCACACATATATGTCTAGGCCAATATATATGATAATGTGAGACAATGAGTTAGATTTTTCATGGCCATGTTGAAACTCATATTGTTAGTTCTAAAACTGCAGCCGACAAATGCAATTCTTTTCCTTAATATGAAAAACCTAAATAAATAAATACATTCTTAAAGCCTCCTTGATTAAAACTTTTACTGAGTTTTTATAGACTTTGGAAGGGGAAGATTTTACAGCCAGGGCTGTGAACGCTCGTAGGAAAAATAACAATGATTATTGTTGGTTTCTGTTGTTGTTTCTAGTTTATTATTATTACTATTATTATTATTATTATTATAGTTTTGGTGGTGGTATCACCATCTGGATTATTATAACCACAGGAGTGACAAGATGCCCTCATCAGATCCGTTCTGCATTGTGTCAGGCATTACAAAAGCACATTGTGAGAGTGAGGAAAAAGTTTGTGATCGAAACAGTTAATGCAGACAAAAGGTGCAGCGAGAAACAGAGGCACAAAGGGAAGGACTGACACCAGAGCCCACAAAGAGAGACAACACTGAGCCTCCAATAACCACAGTTAGCATCTATTTAAACACAGATTTGTTTGTCCAGACAAATATATATCTATTAATGCATATCACATTATGCAGTTTGAAGAAAATATACCAAGAGAAAAAAAAAAAAAAAAGGATGTGATTATTTGTTTTACATAGGTAAAATATCTTAATCAAAACTGGACTGATTGAAAGTGAAGCAACACAGAAAAAACATGAGATTGAGCATTGCTGGTGACTAACTTCAGTCAAAAGCACTGTTCAAACCACAGCCTATTAAAAAAAAAAGAAATAAAATTCTGGTAATAACTGTTGGTAGGATCTGACCATGATTTGAACAAGCCATGGCACTGTACTTCCTACTGGGATATGGACAGCAAATAATAAAGTTGGTGGCATTCCAGCTGAGGAAGACTCTGGTTAAAAGCAGGCAGACAGTGTGCATTTTCTAGCACAGAGAAATTTCTTTCAGCTCTTAAAATCAACCATTAACTTTCTGAGGTCAAAAAGCTTCTCTTGTATTTTGCATATTTGATAACAATGAGTTAAGTATGAAACAAAAAAAGATTTATTTTTAATATTTTTCTTCTACTTCGATTTTGATTTGTACCACAATTGTAATAATTCAAACAATTCAAATAATTCAAATTTAGCATTTTGTATTTTCTTTTACATTTACTTTGTTAGGTGTCTTACAAAGACTGTTTTATTGGTGAGGCTGATAAAATTAATTTCTTTAAAGAAAATATTTTTAGACTTGTTCCTGTTTAAATAGGCCAGATATTTCAGCCTCATTTACAGATGTGAACATGCCCAAAATATTTCAGCAGCTTAAGCCCTTTTTCCGCATTGCATTCAAACAGTCAATTTTCAATAGCTGTTTTTTTGTCTTAAAGTTATTTAAAGTCTCATCTTGTCATTACGCTACACTATGAGTAATCTAGAGTTCAGGTTTGCACATGACAGTTAATAACTTTAAATTCTAGAAAAGAAGAATTCAAAATTAAGCCTTACACTATCTAGAAAAAAATAGTTATTTTTTTTAATCAATGGAAAATAATTTAGTCTTGAGTGGAACTGTTTTTTTAGCAGACAAATTTCTGCTCTAGTGTTCAGCTCAAATTCATAAAAACAAATAGGCAAAATGACATTTAGCTGCAAGATCACATTTCTCTAAAGATAAACTGTAAGCTCTGCACAGCCATTGCTACCAAACGTTGTTTATCCGAGCTTTAAATTCTACTCCCAAATTTGAATAGACTGCAGAGCTAACAGTGCTTCTGAGGAGCAATATCAAAATATGTGCCTCCTGGGTCTAAAAACCACAAGTTATTTTAGCTTCTGCTAAGAATTGAGGGATTAAAAAAAAAAAAAAAGGTGGAGTACAGTAAGTAAATAAATAAATACATTATCTACCTTCATGACCTTTCTGTTCCTGCAAGCAAACAGCGTCCATCATTTGTAACTTGACTTTCCATAAAAGTAACAGTTCATAAAAATCTGTGAAACTACTACCGGGAACAAACAAATTAAACAATGACAATGTAATAAAATAAAACTGCTGTTCTACTTCTATAGCAGAAGAATTGCTTCTTCGCTGGGATTAATACATCTTGCAGAAAACAATTTTAAATAATGTGTAACATATGGATTCGGCTTTTATTATTCTTCTAAAAGAAGACAATTATATTTATGTGATAAACTGTTCAGTGTTAGTAGCATAATGTTTATATTACTGGCCACTTAAATAGTCTTTGGCGTAGTTTTATAAGGAACAGAAGCCTCCAGATCTTTTGAAATCCATCTTATAAAGTAAGTCCTGTCTGTTACTTGGAATGCAATGATTTTTACATAGCTTTCTTGCTGGGAAAAAAACCCGTAGTGTAGGTAATCTCGTTGTTAAACTGCATGCATGATAACTTTCTGATGTTCTAGCTACAATTCCTATGCATTTTAGGGCTTTCAAACTAGAAGTGTGACAGCCTGGAGCTGTCGGAAAAAAGGAGGAGAATTAAAAAAAAAAAAGAAAAAGCAGCAACTTTCAATTTTAACTTTTCAGAAAGGAATGGTCATGATACACTGTGTTCTGTACTAAACCTTTTCAAGGTGTTTTCGTTAATCTCCTCGCTCCTAGCAGCTAGCTGCTCTGCTCTCTGATTATTCTGGGAGATTGCATTTAAGAAAAGAGTGAGTTTCGGGTAGTTTTCAAGGAGCTGCTTTTGTCCCCATTATATTCCAGATAATTTTCAAAGAGATTACACAGGAGCCACAGGAGTATTTATCTCGCTATCTCCCCGTGCTCCTGAGTTGAAGCTGCATGCATTTCTAAAGGAAAAAGGAATGTGCTACCAAAAAAATGTTTTCTGTGGCTGCTGTGTACATAGAATTTTGTTGTAAGCAACGCTGGCAGCAGCCTCTCTGCATTGCTGGGGTTCTGCTATCCTGTGTGTCAGTCACATAACAAGATCATTTGGAAAAAATTATGCAGGGTGAGTAAATATATTTATCTGGGTTTATATTATGAAAAGAAAGAGAGGGGAAAATAAATAATAACAACAACAGTTTTTACTGTCCTCCTTTTTCAGTCATAGAGTTCCAGTTCGGTATTTTCAATTCCCCACTTCTCCACTGCTTTAAAAAGTTAGGGTTGTTAACAAAAGATAAAGAGTGTAACCTAATGGAAGTGAAATCTGCATATTCAGTTAATTTGGGATTTATTATCCCAGTAACTAGACTTGCAACTGTTCTAAAACCGTTTTGACTGAAGATTTCAGAGTGGATGGCTACCCCCACCCCCATCCTTAAAAGAAAACCTGTGCCTGCTGCTTCCAATTTAGTGCAATCATGCCTCTTACTGGCCAATACAAGATGCAGCATTAGCTGTCACATGCAAATGAGTATTCATGGGGACTTTGAAATGTGCAATAAAGAATAAAGACACGCATTCTGTGAATAATTGTTTTCTTTTATAAAACTGGATCCAAAAGGGAGTGCCATTTCACCCAGAGTCTATAGCCTTTCTATGGTTACAATCTGCTGTTGAAGCCAGATATTAGGAATGAAGTGTGGATAAATGGAGGACTCCAGTTTCCCGTGCTGTCAATCTTTCACAGTATTACATTTGCTTAACAAGAAATAATCCAACCCATGTTTGTGGTTCTTGCTATCTTGCTTTCTCTTCCAACTGAGGCTTTGAAATGCATAGGGATTTATAATAAAGTTGTCCACCTTGCATTAGCTTTTTTTCATACAAAGCCCAACCTAAATTCTTCATTTTCAACAACACAGACAAACAAAATCACACAGCAGTACGAGAGCCACTGCAAACCTGAAGTCTTTGAAAGCACTGTGATATCACTTACCAGGATGAGAGAGAAAGAATAACTTAGATTTTTTTAGGGCCCATTTACACACAGGGTGGGGGAAAAAACCACCAAACCCAACAAGCTGTGTGCAGACACAGGTACAGATTTGTGGGGCTGTGAAGAGCCAAGCTGACTTCAGACACACACACACACACACCTATTCACCAACCCTGCAGCCAGAATGCCTCCTAGAGAACAAACAGCCATCAACTTGCATTGATATCAAATCATGGCATGATGTGGCCTCATCTCCACAGGCAAGACCCCAAATCCTTACTAAAGTAGTGGGAAGAAAGTAAGTAGGTGCTTGGACTGCAGCACCTTTGCAGTGAACTTCAGGGTCAGAAGTTACACTTGATGATCCTTGTGGGTCCCTCCAAATCAAAATATTCCATGATCCTACGGGAACTGCAGGTAGCACCCCAGTAAATTCAGACTTGGCCAAGGTGGACCAGAGGTGGACAAAACTCGTTTTCCAGCAGGAAGAAGGAAAGCTAAGGATAAAAGCTACCTCTACCATGGGTGGAACTGACCAGTGCATGCCAGCATGGGGGCTCAGCAGAGGGAAAGAACCCCTTTGTAAGTAACTCAGTGCCTGGGATTATGTTTAATCTGAAAATTAGAGGACTCCAGCTCATAGCTTCTCAGCAGGCAGGCTCTGTCCCAGCAGGAGTCCCAGGAAGGTGATCAGAGAGCTTGGAGGCATTGCATTTTCCTCTTCCCCTGACATTAATGACTCCTTGTTGTCTTGTTAACTACGTACATTTGCTTGTTGAGGGAGATCTCTTGAAACACAGGCACATACATGAAAACACACCAAAGAAATTAATCCCCAACATTATAATTTATAATAATTGATAGAATTACTGTAAACAGAGGCATAAAAATGTGAGGGGGAACTGCAGGGCTATTTCACTACTGGGAGAAGGATTGTCACCTACAAGGGTAGGTGACCAAACCCATCCCTCAGCTGCACGGTTGCTCCTGTGATCCAGTCTGTCAGGAAGACAGCTGGTTCTTTTTAGCTTTTGATCCATATTTTACCTCCTAAGGGAGGTGAAATGGAGGGTGACCCTGGGGCTAGGGCAGAGGTTTGAAACAAGGAGACTTGGTTTGTATCCCTGAATCATCACAAACTTCTGTAGGCATGTTACTCAGCTCCTCATTTTCCTACTTACCAAACATAGCTAGCAATATTTTGGTATCTTGCAGAGATGTTAGCACAAGCCCTTCAACATACATATCTGCTCATATATTATCTGGATGGAGTCATTTCCAAAACTGACTGCAAAATACTCACAAAATGCACACAGCTCCATGAGGCTTAGTCATGCCAAACACGATGCGTGGCAACACATCCCTGCAACCACAGGAATGCAAACCAGGAGCCATTCCCATGTCAAACACACCTGGGGGTCCCCAAGGATTGGGTCCCTTTGCTCTGCAGCCCCAGCACAGAGGAATTTCAATTATTCAGGCATCTTTGCCCTGCTGTCTATGGCACAGGTGGCCCTGCACTTGGAGAAGCATCACAGGGGAGACCCATATTTGAAGACTTAATTTGGCTTTGAATTATCCAGAGCCCCAAATCCACATTCAGAAGGTGACTGCAGCCTTATCCACAGTCTCTGTACACAGTAGGGACTTGGCAAATGGAGTTTGGTGAAATGGCACGGCACACTACATAGGAGACCGACTATAAATCAACAGATTTTGGCTCTGCTCCTGGCTCTGTCACTGATTTACCATGGAAACTTGGGCAAATCTTTCACTCTCCCTATCCTTCATTTTCCGTACCCATAATGTAAAGATAATGATGCTGCTTTGCAAGCTCTTTTGAGATCCCGAGATGTTAAGTGCTAAGTGCATTTTATTAACATTAATAGCACCCAACCGAGAGGATGCTGTACAGCACTAGCCTGGCTGTCCCCAGAAAACAGATTGGTGTGGGGAAAGTGTGCATTTGTTAAGCAGCTTAGACACTGCTCATTCCCATAATACTTTCACAACACACGGGAACAAGATCTGACCTACTAAAACAAAAGGGGAAAAAAAACCCCTAAAACGCCATAAGGAGAAAATTTCTAATGTGACCTGTCATCTTATTTCCAGCACAGGAAAACTTGGGGATTTACTGGAGATTATCAGTGTTGCTCTGTGTGGTTTTCCTAGCCAGCCACAACCCCAGTGCTCACAACTTGTGGTGGAGACCACTTCCATTAGCAGGCATTAATCACCATTTTATACACTCCAGCCCAGCCATCACCGAGCAGACATCAAGTAGATGCATTCAGTTATATCCTATCACACTTTATATCTGACTCAATCTTAAAATAAGTTAATTGTACTGAATTATATCCCAGCTCTTGTATTTACAGGACCACAGCATATTACAACATATATTCTCTAAATGCTAACAGGCTTTGTTGCTTTACACTTCAATTTTCCATGTTTCTGCTCAAATATGTATCACAACATACACAGTAGAAAGAGCCATGAAAATTTTATTATTAATGCATGTTTTTTTCCTCTGCTGGAGATAGAACTTTGTTGTGCATGTTATAAAATGTTAAATATTAGAATTATTTAAAGTTAATAGCATGCCAAAGAAAATGACTAATAATACATTATACAATTAGATGCCTTTCACATGAGCGAATCCATTAACAAAATAAAATACATTCAAACAGAAGACTTCTGATTTGCAATTTTTAGCAAGGATTGCCCATGTGTAAAGCTAAATTATTTATTCTTTTTAAAAAAAATAAAATGCTGGATACATCAGTTTGCAATTATTTGCATTATGTTTGGATGCTTTATCATGTGGCTCTGATTCAAAAATACGTATCTCTAAGTTGCTGTAGCATCTTCATATATGCAAAGCATTAAGCACAGAGAAACAAAAGTTTTCTTTCCTCAATTTCAGCAGATGATACCAGAAGCCCTTGGTATTGCTTTTTAGCTGTTTGGGTGTCTTTTTGTTATCCCCCTTCAGCTCAGATGTCCTCACAGTTTCACAACTCCACTTTCCCCTCCCAAATGCACACCTTGTTTTCTAGACAGAATCAATTCCATCCCATCCCACCCTTACAGATCTCGCGTCTGGCATCATGCAGCTCCACCTAAATTTATTCAGATGCTGTGTACTGATTTCCTACTTATTTGAAACTCGTTATCCCATCTCCTCAGCTGATGTCAACATTATCCTGGAACAAAACACTGAGCAAGCAGCTAAACTTTTCTTACAGCAAGGAACAGCTTTTAGCTCTGCAGTGATGTAATCCTCTTGCCATTTTCCTCCTGGATTTTCCTTTTCCATTAATGCCCTTTTTCTAGAAAGGCACCTGACGCCAGCCAAAGGAAGTTCCTCCAAAAGCAAATAATCTCCTCCCTCTTTGCATCCATCTTCTCTTCACTGCTGCTATCTACTTAATTAAGTCGTTCTCAATCTTCTGTATCATAAGCACATAACGTTTGTTGATGGCAATGTGTTTTGAAATCCCTGTTTGTTTGTTTTTTAATTATCTGATTACACCAGAAAAAGGGTAAAAAAATAAGAAAAAGGAAAAAAAAAGAATATAAGAAAAGGAGATCTCTCTGGTGTACTACAAGAAGTACAAATCCAGCAAAGTGTTCCATCTTTTTCTCTTGCAAGAGATTTTTTCCCACCCCACTTTCTAACAGTCTACCCAATCCAGTCTTTATAAATCATGGGTTTTTAAAGTGTGATGGAAACAACTGTGGCAAATTCTGATAAGATTATGCAAACCTGCAAAATTCAGGTTAAAGATGCCTTTTATTATCACCTTTATTTAGCTAGTGAGAGGTGAGGAATGCCATACTTAGATTCTGCTGAGGTTTATGTCAGGATTTTGGCATAACCTAACTCCAGGCTACTGTCACCCCAAAATATCTCCTAGCCATGTGTGTCCCAGTGTCAGCCCAGGGTGCAAGCCATGGATGAGCCAACTCTCCCACATTATGTAAGCTAGTAATAGGGGAAAAAGTTGTCAGGATTTTGGCATAACCTAACTCCAGGCTACTGTCACCCCAAAATATCTCCTAGCCATGTGTGTCCCAGTGTCAGCCCAGGGTGCAAGCCATGGATGAGCCAAATCTCCCACATTATGTAAGCTAGTAATCGGGGGAAAAGGTGCAAAAATGGACTCAAGAAAATGAATATAAACTAGCAGAGTTGGACACTGGCTATGAAGAAGGGGAAAATGGTATAAAACTGGCATAACCTAACTCCAGGCTACTGTCACCCCAAAATATCTCCTAGCCATGTGTGTCCCAGTGTCAGCCCAGGGTGCAAGCCATGGATGAGCCAAATCTCCCACATTATGTAAGCTAGTAATAGGGGAAAAAGTGTGCAAAAATGGACTCAAGAAAATGAATATAAACTAGCAGAGTTGGACACTGGCTCTGAAGAAGAAGGGGAAAATGGTATAAAAGATTTATTCCATTATATTCAACTCTCCATACCCTATTTCAAAATTTGACCATGCTATGTTGTATAAATAATAACAGTAATTAGAGAAAGAAGAGACAATGTGTTGAAATTGGAGCCATGGATTCATAGGATGATTTCAAAAGGCATCACTCTCCCAACTCACCCCGAGGTGTTTGTCCGTGTGAAGGGCTTTGATTAGGCAGGGATTGTTACAGTAGAGTTGGGAAATGGGACCTTTGATCTCCAGAGATCTGAACAATCCCTGTTACTTGTACTGACAACAGGCGTGGTACAGGCTGAATGGTGTTAACATTCGGGTGAGAGCTGAAAACCCAAGTGAGAGCTGTGCTACATTCTCACTTTTAAGACTCTGGTATCATGCATAACTTCAAAATTAAAATACAGTGTGACTACCTCTCCAAGTGTTTAAATTAATATGTTTAATAATCCCCAAAATAATAAATCTAAAGTGTAAATCAAGACTTGGAAGAGAAGGTGGAAGCAATGTCTCTTTCTTTACTTTTGTATATATGATGTCTGTTAGTTCAGGACAATAGCTGACACTTTATATCACTATTTCTTAAAGCTCCTTCATTTGAAAAGGTTTTCCCAGCAAATATGTATGCAATTTTTTTTTTTTTCACTTACATATGATGAGATTTTTTTTAATTAAAAGCCAATGGCGTAGTCAAGAAAATTAATAATTTCTCTAAATAAAGGCATCTAATGCTTCTTAAATGCTTTAAGACAACCCACCCAGCTTCTAGCACCCAATCTCCAAGGACACAACTCTCCTGCAGACCCAACAGCCTTCTGAGAGTCACTCTGACACTCAACATCCTCTCAAGTGGCACTAAATAACAGTGATTAAGTAACTGAATCAACACCAAAATGCCCCAAGAATGTATTAAGGGAAGATGCTTTCCAGGACACTGATAATTTGCTCATGCAAGAAATTCCACTGAAGTTTTACACAATAACAAAAAAAACCCAAAAAACCATAAAAAAAAGAGGAAAGAAGATAGGAATTAGTCTAAATCCATAAAAAACGATGTTGTGAGCACTTGAAAATTTCTTAAGAACAGAATATTTTTAAGAACAGAACATTTTAAGAACAGAATATTTTTAGCAGTAATGTAATTCTAGGAAATATGTAAGCACAAATGAGACAGTCTATATAAGAACACAGGTTTCCTCATAAAAGTTTCCAATTTTCAGAGAAGTTATACTTCAGATTTTCTCCTTTTCCTCTTTTTTTTTTCCTCCCAAAGTTTTTACATTTATGTGTTTTCAGTTTTGACCCTATCACTCTTAACCAATGGAATCCAACACTTACATGCATTACCAAAGTCTCCCCCAACCAAAAAATCATTTGCTGCTCACAACAGCTGCCCCTACCACAGCATTTATGGTTTCTCCACTTCTCAACACACAGAACACCACAAATACCATGATAAAGTAAAATTCCCTGGTGTAACAACTTCTCATCCCATGCCACCCTGCAGAATATTATGCAGTGTACATCCATATATAACACCACACTTCTTTGTTGCAGGCCCATTGCAAACTCATGTTTGTCAGCCACTTTTCCACACAAACCACAGAATTACAGATATTTACCACAGGGGAGGAAACCACCCCAAATATTAGGCCACACCACAGTCTTGTAAGACATTGAGCATGACCAATTTTAAGTAGGAGCTCTGCAGATTAGTTCTCCAGGGTGTTTGTGCATCTCCTTGAAGCACAAATATCCCATGCAAAAACACCTTTGACTCTTGGTTCAGTTTATCTACAAATGAGCCTGGCAAGCCCCCACACTCAGGAAATGATCCCATCGTCCTAAAAATCACAGGTAAAAAGCTGTCCTGTTAATACTTTTATGAAATGACTCAATAATTTATTTCCTTTCCTAGCTTTTTTTGGAGCTCTGTGGAATGGCATTTCCTGTAGCGCTTCCATCAGAACAACAAACCCAAACAAAGAGTCACCCATGACAACGATGAGCATCCCCCAAAAAAAGGCAATCCCTCAGTGCAGCCTGCAAACCTCCAGTCCTTCTCAGCAACTAAATAACACTCCTTGAGGGGTTATCAAGAAGCTCTTCAACTCCTCGAAGTGTTACTAAGCAAGACGCTATTGTAACGCAAATAGTGCTGCGGGTAGGAAAGGAATAAAAGGCATGTTTGAAATGCCTCATCATACAATACATGCCATAAAATCCATGGTATGTTTGTGGCTGACCACACCAACCCAGCCTGCTGCCTCTTCTGCCCCATTCCACTGAATTCAGCACATGAAAAGGAAAACATGACAATACCACTCGTAAGAGAAATTTTACAGAGCTGCAGATTGGGCAAATAAGGATTCTGAATATTTTTCTGTCTGCTTTTTGTTTTTTCTTCATGCTGAACACAAAATAGTTATATTGGAAATACATTAGCATTCAAGCTCTATCCATTTTTATTACATGCATTATATATATATATAATATGCATATACATACATACATATGTGCATTATTTACAAAATAATTTGAAGCATTCATTGCAAAAAATAGTATTTGCATTAGATTTTGTACCTGACTTATATTTACAAGTCATTTTTGGAAGTGCTATGGTTTCCCCCCTTCCTTTCTGGAAGGGAAGGGGAAGATGTGGAAAACATACTTTTCTTTGAAACATATAATAATAAATTTTCTGTAGCTTAAAGCAGGCAGAGAGACAAAAAGAAGAACCCACATGAGTAACACACACATATTAATTGATTCACCAAGTACTGTGGGCTCAATTAAAGTATTCTGTTGTCAGAGTTTTAAAGCTTGGAAAAAAAAAATTAAAAAATGAAATTCTTGGCTACAGCTTGGCATATGCAGGTCTTAACCCAGAAGCAAGCTGTTTTATAATTATTTTTGAAAATTGCTTCAGTCCATTTTATTTTCTGTGCTTGCCTGGGAAGTGTGAAAAAGAAAGAAAAAAACTATTTTTGACTCAAGGCTTTCAAGACATTTTGGTTCTCAGCTAGCAAGTAACCCAGTTTGAGCCTGATATTTCCACTGTGAACTTTGGATCACTCTTACTGGTTTCTCAGTGAGACTGGTCACATGAATAGCTGCTGGCAGACGTGAGGAAGACTTTGCTGCCTGTGCTGTGCTTGATCACACCAGGAACATCACCAAGGCTGGAGGGTGGCTTTAAGGTTAGACCCCCACCAAGGCACACTCATGTGTTTTCAGGGATACTTATACATGCCTAAAAAATAAAATCAATAACCTAAAACATCTAAAAAGATATGAGATAGCCAGATATAAAGGGAAATCTCATCAAAGTATGCACACAAGAAATTAAGGAACCACAAACTAAAACGAAATTGACTGCAAGAGAGAACCATTCCTCTTTATTTACCCCCTTTTATCCAGTGATCCTTGCTGCAATTTTAAAATGAAGCACTCCATGTTTGTAGCTGCTCTCTGGGAGCTGGCAGCTCAGAGAGGACCTGCCCTCCTGTGCCCATGGAGCCTTTGTTAGGGGGAGGATTAGAGCCCCTGCCTGCCTTTGAAATGGATATATTGGGGTCAATGGGAAGATATAGGTATTTGTGAATGGGAAGTTTTGTTGGTTTTGGGGTGGGACTTCTTGTTGTTGGTTGGGTGTTTTTTTAAAAAAAAATTATGGGTTTTTGCCGCCTTTTTTTCCCTTATTTTAAAGAAATAAAACTGAAAAGAAGACACATGTCTTTCTTTTATTCACCCGGCTGCCTCCTCCCTCTCTTCTCCCTCCTAAATGCTTCCTTCCACAACCACCCAGCCCATTTGTGCTGACCTGGAGGCTGTGTTTCAAAGGCAGCTCCAGCCTGGTGCCTGCTCCACGGGCTGTGCCCGCCGAGGCAGAGCCAGCCAGGAAACCACTCTGGTTCCCGATAGCCCAGCTCATACAGACATATGGTCCCAGCAAGCTCATAGAACCAGCAATATTTAAAAAAAAAAAAAAAAAAAAAATTAAATTTAAAAATCCCGAATATGTGCCCGCCGAGGCAGAGCCAGCCAGGAAACCACTCTGGTTCCCGATAGCCCAGCTCATACAGACATATGGTCCCAGCAAGCTCATAGAACCAGCAATATTTAAAAAAAAAAAAAAAAAAAGAATTAAATTTAAAAATCCCGAATCTTTGTCCCTCTCCTCTCCCAGTTCATTGATAAAGAACGTGTCAGTTAGGTTGAAGAATCCTGCTGGTTAAAGGTATCATCCTTAGCTGCTCATATGGTCCAAGCTCTTACTTGTCAATTAGATCAATCTGAGTCATTTTAGAACAATAAATATAAGTGCAGATGGAATATAAACATATTGAAGATTACTGTTTCTGACGGCTGTTGTTTATTAAATCAAAAATTATGTCGAAGTGAATATTTTGTTGATATTTCAAATAGAAAGAAAGAGCAAATTGTAATTAGATATTTCTTAGGAAAGAAAACAAAACAAAATTAAAAAAGAAAACCCCAGAATTCAACAAACTATCCTACCATAATCTCCAAAAAAGCCTATGGGTAATAAAAAAGAAGTGATTTTACCTAAAATGCCACCTATGAACAACCTTTGGAGAAGGGATATGGCACCTATAAACTCAAAACACTAGGTATGTTGAAATCCATAAAATTTCCAATTACTGCTTCAGAATTTATTGTGCACATATGGAAAATAATACTTGTAAAAGAGAAAGGGGTTTGTGCCTGGTGCTGTCAATACTGTGAAGGATGGGGTGATTATAAAGCAAATTAACAATACTTTTAAATGTGCATTCACTTATCTTTCCAATTAAATCCTTGTTAAACAACTGCACAGACAGTAATGGTGCTTCTGCAAAGCACTGATCAAGACAGTTTTATTGTAATTTTTACTCTGTAACAATTAATCAAGTAGGCATTTTCTTTATTATTAAATTATTTAGTTAATAAATATTCGCAATCAGTTCACGTATTTCTGGTTCAAACTTTACTCTTAATTTTTTCCTTAAAGTGAATCATATCCTGCTAAATTCTCATAGAAGGAACAACAGAAATATTTTAATTCTTTTTTTTGTCCAAGTTATTTTTTTCGTTACTGCGAGGTAATGGAAGAAGGAGATTAAATTAACTTTCTTCCCCCCTCTCAAAGTAGGAGTATTTGGATATCTTTGGCTGTCCTTCTCCATGTTCCACAAGAAATGCATTTCTCTGCAATAACACAATATTTAGCCTCTAAAAATTCCCACATTTGCCCCTGCTTTGGTACATAAGCAGAGTAACAGAGCTGTAAAAACACAATCATTGACCTTTGGATGGTCTGTGGTGCCTTGCATTTAACACACAAGGTATTCCTAATGAAATAAAGAGATGCAAAGGTCATCTGCACAGCAAACACCCAGCATTTTGCAAACAAAGCTTTGGATATAAAGACAATTAGGAACTCTCTTGTATTATGCATGAGCCAACCCTTGCTGGATGAACCAATAAGTACTGAAATCTGTATTTCCATGGTTAGTTTCCCTGAACGTGTATGCATTGGGATAGAATCCTAGTCTTTCAGAAATGTGTTATGAACTGTTTACAGCTCTATTTAATTTTTTTTTTCAGTTAATTTAGTACTCATGAAAATTGCTTGATTGACAGCCATAGAAAGTGAGTGCCTTTCCAGCTACTGTGCAGATTAGCACAGGAGACATAAAGAAAGAAGTTTCCAGTTCCTCACCCAGGTGTCCCTGGTCTTCAGCATGGAGCTAATTGGGGATTGATGGGAGAGGTGTGTGGAAGCAGGACAAGGAACCTGGCTTAGCACAAAGACCATCCTCATGTTCACGAAACATTAAAAAACATCCTTATAAATGTGTGTCACATACCCATACACACAGCCAGATGGGGTTTGGAGCAACCTGGACTGGTGAAAGGAGTCTCTCCCTGTGGCAAGGTGTTGGAAAGAGAGGAGCTCTAAGCTCTCTTCCACCCCAAACCACTCTGGGATTCTACAATCAGCACAATGGCTTCAACCAAAGAAAAGAAAAATTCACTTTTACTCACAAATTCTGGTGGATGAAAAGTCTTCCCTTGTTCTTGTTTTTCTTTTTCAGACACTTTTTGCCCCAACCTTGTTGTGTTTTGCTGTTGAAAAGCACCTCCCCCCTGCCCTCAGGTTCATGTAGTGGTGCCTTAATGACTCTGAGCAGCCCCACTTGGGGCCCATGTCAGACCCTCCCCAGGGGTTTGGGACAGAACAAGGGATCTTTTCAGTGGTACCTTGTACCCTGGAACTGCCAGCACACCTTACATGGCTTAACAGACCCATAAATGTTATTTTATCACTTCTCCTACAGGTGTGAATTAGAAGAATATCCTTATAAATAATTGTAAAGGATTTAACTTACTAGACCTTGTGTAAAATCAGCAGAATCCTCCAAGTACCTTGCCTGGTTTTATTTTGTTGTTTTTGTTGGGATTTTTTTCTCTGTTTATTGTTTTAGTTTTTGTTGTTGCTTTTAGCATTTCAACTTTTAGACTTGACCAATAATATGGAAATCATAAGAGGAATAGGTATCTCTGTCTAATATCTCCATGCTTTTATTGATGCCTTTACTCTAGGTGCTCAGCTAAAAATATTGACTGCCTCTTGACTTTGTTTCTAAACCCCAAATTTTTCAGTGCTTATAGACTAAGAAAAGTACGAATTTCCTGATGTCAGTTTGGTACAAGCAGCTTCTCCTGCCTTGATTCAGTGATTTGAAAAATGATGACTTAGAGTTTCAAAAGTGCTGAGAGATGTTATAGCCCAGTCCTCTTATGATCAACTGATCTTTTCAGCTCTTAATGGGAAAATAAATCATAGATAAAAGATAATCCTGTTGCACAGAAGCATAAAAGGTGTGATATCGATGGACTTTTATAGGAAAAAGAAAACTCTGTGAGAGGGATAAAGTAAATAAGGTAGTTTGTTCTGCTGCTGCTCATGTTGGCAAGGCCAAAACACTCTTCAGGAGCTGCCTACCCCAAGAAATGTGAGCAAAACACAAAGTATATTTAGATAATTTAGAAAGATACCAGGTTTGGGGGTTTTTTTATTGCAAATCCCTTTTCATCCCCAAAAATGTAGAATTTCAGAAATCTTATTTTTACTGTTCTTATTTCTTCTTTAATGATAAAGCTGTCAACTGTTAGTTTCTTTTCCTTTCATATTCACCAGTTCTCTCATTTAATGTTTGATGCTGCAGATGACATTAACAGTATAGGAAAAGGAGCCAAATAAAGCTTTGCTATATTCTAATTAATGATTATCCTAATAAAAAATACTTTGATATGGCAGCCAGCCTAGAGTGCCTTCTATGATCTTCAGTGTGATACATATTATTTATATCCTCTAAATGTAGGTGTGACACAATGGCAAAGCAAGCAGGAAGAAAGAGCCCAGTGAGTATTTGGCCTGTAGAAGAACTGATTGCAGTCAATCTCTGCAATGCAAATAGGCTTTGTCAGAACATTTGTTTGCATTTATAATTAAATTAAGCTTTAACTAAAAAAAAAAAAAAAAAGTAGCTGCTATGGTAAAATCCTATGTATAACTACTCCTTTCCTACTGTTAACTACCAAAAAATGAAGGTACAGGGATTGACCCGAGGAGGTCACAATGATTACTGAGGTATGGGGATGTGTGGACAGTGAATTATTAACCATTAATCTCACTGCAGAGCTTTGAGAGAATGGGAAAAGAGAAGGTGGGGAGCACACAGTAGTTCTCCTGGTAACTTTTTTCCCTTCATGAAGCCATCTGAAAGTGCTGCTGACCTCAGCACCTTATTGACAGGGAACACCAGGCTCTGGGACACATTGGAAGGACAACGCTCTCCCAAGCACATCAAAGTAAATCCTATTTTCCCCATCTCCCCGCAGCATTTTCCAGGTACACCGTGACTCAGTGGGCTCTTTCCTGCCTGCAGGCTCCTGCTTAACACAAAAAAGGATGTTATTTACACTGTTGAAACAGTGGCTGGCTATCCTTTGTGTCTGTGCTCCTTCTTGAATGTTGATTAAAAATTTCGGAATTATCCTTTGGGAGCTACAGTGCTCAGGTCTTGCCCTTCCCTCAGTGGTGTTGGGGTCGCCCCTGGGGACTGCTAAATGGCATTAGGATTTACCTAAATCAGCATTTCTACATGCATTTACCTGAGGAAAAACCTAAGTACAGACCTGAAATTTTTTATAGACAGGATTTTAAAGGATGTGTAACGGGAGTTTGGATAGATAGTATCACTGCCCATCCAAAATCCACTCCATCATGACATAAAACACATGAATGCCCTGGTTTTATCAATAAAGACTAACATAAGAAACAGTGGTTATCATAACTGATAAGATGATGACCTAGTTCCCCAGGGACATTAGTTTTCTTTGAATTTCCTGTGGTCACTCAGTAGGGAGATTTTTTTGCACATGCCTTAAGTAACCAATGCCAGAGTGGCTTTAATGTACTATTAGCTCCACCATTATATTTTCATTTTTCACAGTAGTATAAACCAGAAGGAAAAGGTGTCTGGTCCCTCTCTGCTGCAAAAAGCCAGCTTAGACTTCTGTCTAGCTTTACAGTATCAGCCCATCTGTTTTAGGTGAAAACTTGAGCAGTAATGTTAACCTCAAGTATGTTAACCTTTGGATGCCATGAGACATGATAGACAGGACCATTATTTTTATGGCACAGTTTTTTCCTGAGCAAAGAGCTCAGGCAGTGTAGAAGGATAGAAAATCCCATTTTTGCCTGTGTGTCTCCAAACAAAATACAGTTTACAGCTATTTGAAAGTCAAGGCAGCCTTCATTATCGACACACAAATACCCAACAACTATAGATTTATGAGAACCTAAGTAATGAATCAAAACTGTGAGGCTGATTGGTAAATGATGATTTATTCCGTCTTGCTCCATTTGCTGGCATAAATACTGATTCCTGATAAACCAGAGTTCACCCTTCATTTTCAGCTGAAGACGAGACTAATCTGGAGCAGCTGAGGAGGTGGCAAACACCTACTGATCTCCTGAAACTTTCCCTAGAGATGTAAATGGAGGCTTGAAGGTGGGAATATTTTTACATCTCTCCTATCTCTCAATTTCATGAGAATATCTGAGTCAAAACTCTTAGTTTATGTATAGTACCAAGCTAATTGAGGATGTTGTTCTCCAACAGCTATCACCCTCACACAGAATACACAATATTTAGCAGTTCTGGTAATAGTCCCCAGGTAACTTATAAAACAATCATAAAAAGTAGGACAAAATGTTGCAGCAGCTTCACATTTATACTTGATTCATTCAAAAGTGTATAAGGTCTTGAATGCAATTTAGGATTTGGTATTTTTCGTGATTTATGAGAAACTTGATTTTATTTTCTTGTTAAAGTAGTATCATGAGATTCACTATTACTCATGATATTTGCTAAGCTATTAAATGTGGGGAGAGTTAGTCTTTGATAAGAGCAGTAAACCATTTGGAGATAAATGTGTTTGTCATTCATCCTTATTAGTCCCCAATATCAGCTTCCACACCTGTAAAGGGATCTGCTGATCAATGTTAGATTTCTTTAGGCCACATCAGTGAAAAGCATGCTGTTATATTTGTGGAAATATGTTTATTATACACAGAATCTGTGGAAATATGTTCAGTAAATACATACAGGATGGTTCTAAATCTAGTTAGCAGGTCCCCAAAATATTCATCTTTCCTCTTTCATTTTCTGGGGTCAAATCTTTGTGTTTTCAAAATCAGTGGTAAATCTTCCACTGACTTTGGCAGAGCCAGTACTCCACTTTTAGTCTTTCCTTTTAAGTTCTTTTCAGCACCTTTTTCTCTTTCACTGGCTTCCTTTGGATCTCTGCTCTACTTTTGGTTTTGTTTAACTTTCAACATCCAAACAATCTGCTATTTTTCCTTTTAATCTTTTTCTTTCCCCCTCACTTTGATTCCTTGGTTTCTACATATGTTTTGCTTTTTGCCACCTTATTTCACATCTCCATTTCCTCCCGTATTTTTAGATTTGTTTGTTGTTTGTTTCTCATCTCAAGTTTAACTACTATTTTCCTCTGCTTACTCTGCTCTTTTTTCCTCTCTCCTAGCTGACATTTCCCTCTGTGCAATATCTTTCTACCTTCTCTTTCCTCTCTTTTCCAAAACAGGGCTCATCATTTTATGCCACTAATGTATAGCAGATTCTGAAATACTGTCATCTGAGACAGTTAAGTACTAAACAAAACATTACCAGGGTGGAGGAATCACTTACCCTGATTGACAACAAATCGTAACTTCTGTATTGTTGCCAGATTGCCGCTAACTCTGTATATTCCATCAACATCTAGACCTGAAAAAGAAACACATATTTCATTTTAGATCATACAAGTATTTTTCTTTGTACGTCTGTCAGGAAGGCAGAAGCAGCCTCGCAAGTATGAAGAAGAGCAGCACAGCGAGCGACTGAAAAATAATCCACCTGACAACAACTGAAGTGCCTCCTCACTGATTAAAGCAGCAATGAAAAATAAAAGTGGGAGATTAACTTAAGTGAATACAAAACACCTAGCTATAATTATCTTGTAATTCTGTCAGCAGAATACGGCTCTGCAAGGGGCTTTGAGTGTGCAGGAAAGCCAGGGGTAATTGGCTCTGGTGCTCGTCAGGAAGGGCTGTTTGGGATGGGCATGGTGCCGTGCCAGCCCTGCTTGAACGTGGGATGTTTGCACCAATAGTGCCAGGGAAACTTCTCTGTCTGGGCTCTGGGCTTTCAGACATGAATTTCTGAGGCTGTGACCTTTCTGGAAATAAATCACCAAGGTGCCCACCCCAAAATCATGATGTGTGTGAGACTTCACACAACTACCATTTCTCTACAATATTCTTCATAGTGGCTCAGACAGGTTTGAAGATTAAATTAAATATCCCAAATAGCCTATGCCCTGAAGTACTTTTCTTCATTGATACAGGCCATTCTTTTCAAGGACAACACGACAGTCCTTGTTTCTCCCTACATATCCACTCAATGTTTATCTTCTAGGTGAAACTAGATGTCATACTCCCATTTGTGACATATTATCTCCTACAGCAAGCTCTGTTGATATGAGTGTTTAAAATAGCACTTCCAGCCCCTGTTGCATAGCTGTAGGATTTCAAAGCACATGGGAACTGCTCTCCTTTTCCAGAAGAATTCACTGAGGTGTAACACCGACCCAACCTGCGTGCTTAAAAATCAAACCCACTAAAACGCACATTGCCATTTCACATCTAAAACTTGCAAGTACAAAAGAAGCCAAGAGAAGCTATACAAACCAGTTTTTTTTAAGGGCTACTTATCCCTTGGAACACAAGTTTTAATTAGGTTTTGGCAAGCAGTTTCAGAGAAAGCTTTTCTCCTGGAAAATGCTAGTTTGTCAAACCCAAAAATCTTCAGGAAACACTCCCTGACAATGTGTCTAAGAGGAACAGTTTTCCAGTTTGAGGTGGGGGGAAAAGGAAATCTGAAAGTACAGGTAAGAGCAAAAACAAATGGAAAAGCTCAGAAGCCCAGCTGTGATAACAGTTAATGAAGAAGAAGCTGAGTTTCAAGTCTTTATTGACACTTGCACCATGCCTTGGCACTCGAGTGCCATGGCCAATGGACTCAAGTGTTTGGAGGCATTTCTCACTGATCTAGAAATATTTGAAAAAACTTACTTTTCCTTTTGATGCAGACTGACACCAAATAAAATTGTTTGTGTGTTTGCATGCTTGTTTTGTCTCTTTACAAAATTGTGAGTATATGCTGCCAGAAACATCCTGATGTGGTTTCCATTAAAAAACTTATTTTATACATTAATAATTATTTCTTCTTCTCATTATTAATAGTAATTCTGTGCTTCTCTGTGTGTTTTTTAGATAGTTTTATGCCCTGCACCTGTAGGTGTTCTGCAACAAAATACTGAGAGTGATGTTTCATTTCAGCAAGATCTCCCTTTTGGTTACAGAGGGATAAAGAAAAAGTTTATTTAAGAGAAATCAAAAAGGATTTAGTAATCAAGAAATCTTGGAAATTATCCATCTGCTGGATATATAACATATGAGCAAATGGAAATTACTGAAATGTTTAAGTAATGCAATTCTAACTTAAATCTGAAGAGTTTAATTCTGTTTTAGTAAGGGGAGAGTGAAAGAGTAACTCCCAGCATAGGATTGTGGGACTCTTGTGGTAGAGGATTAAGAATTGCATCATGTAAATTGAAGTCTCAACCAGAAATTAAAAAGGAAAAATAAATCAAACTAACAAACAGGCAAGCCACCAGACAGAATGTTAACTTTTGTTTGGATCTAACTCAATTCAGTTCTTAACCTCATTGGTTATATGGAAGTGAAAACAATCCATGTCACTTTGGGTGAAATAGTCTCACATTAAGAGCATCAATTTGGAACCTGCATAAATCACCCAGATCAAGTGAAAATTAACAAGCTGTGTTGTAAATTGGTGGCTATTACATCTTGCAACATGGTCTGGAGTACACAAGAGCATTATTATTGTTAATAAATTAATTTTGGTTCAGAAGTGAAGTTTGATTAGCATTTTATTGGGGCACTACAAAATATGGCAGAGAAAAAAATTAGAAAAAAAAAATCAAGCTGATTATAACATTCACGTGCCATCGACTTTCTGCTCCAAGAACTTTGAAAGTTAAGCCAAACCAAACCAATGCAAATTGGTGGATTTGGACATCCTTTTCATGACCACATTATCCTAGCTGGATTGTTAACAACTTATTTTGGAAATCCAATTAGGCACAAAGGAGAAAGGCAGAGAAAGAGAGAGAAAAGTATATTGCACAGTTCTTATATCCTGATTCTATGAACAATTTTCAAAGCAAATTCACTTTTAAGGGCACCTCTGTCAAGAATAAAAACATCACTGAACTGCTGTAAGTGTTTCTTCACGGCAGACTATAAATACTTAGGGAACAAGATGAAACAAAAGGCTTGCCCAGTTTCCTATCTGGTGCTGGAGTTTAAGTATAGTGACAAAGAAACTTTCAGGAAAAGATATTTTTTATAATAAAGTCAACTTTAGTTCAATATAGGATGACCTTCTTGTGTTTTGTAGTGGGGTTTATCGGGGGAAAATCACTGGATTTTGCCCTAAAGGAGAACAAGTATTTTATTTGCTTTATATTCCAGTCTCCAACTCTGTTTCTGTTTGTTTTAATGAGGAACCTGAGAACAGGATGGACCCACAATTAGAAATTATAGCCAAAAGCACGATAATGATTTCCACACTAAATTTTGTAATGGTATAAGAAATGTAGGAAAAGGTCTTACTCAAGAACTCATCAGTTCAGCTGCCAAACTATAGCAAATTTTAACTATTTTCGTTAAAAAAAATACACAGGTGCTCCAGATGAAAAAGTTAAAAAGCAACTGGACTCAGGCTGGCTGAGATTCATGAGCAATAATGAAAGTTATAGTCACTCTGCTCTGCACTGCACAGGAGATGCATTTCTTGCACTCATTCCTATCCAAAATAGAGGTAACAATAAATGCAGACCAGTGTCAGATCTAGGACCAGTTTGAGCTGGAACCAGGTGCTGCATCAAAATATTAACAGGCAGAAGAAAATTAGGGTTTGGGTGTTATATTTATTCAAAAAAATCTTTTAAAATACTATATTTCAATATTGATTGAGGTACTCTAGATGATCTATGAACTGTCTGCAGTTAAATGTTCTCACTAACTCATTTCTGTTGCATAGAAAAAAGAATCCCTCTCCCAAATCACACTGCATTCTGTTTAATCTTAATTTTTATTTGATAATACCTTCAAACTGAATATCAAAAGAAATTCTCTATGTGCAGGGAGAAAGGGGTGGTAGTACACAGAAATTTCTCTGTTTTTTAACAAGATTTACAATTTAAAACAGCACTAGGTAACTTCCTGCATGGAAAGCCACAGAACTTTCACAATTAATGTATCCTGAAATAGGTGTGGTCCCCAGGCCTGTTTTGTAAAAGAAACCATCGTGCTGGATTCAACAACAAAGTGAAGTACAAACTTGAAGAAAGGCATTCTTTAGTTAGTCCTTTCATTTAAAATCAGTTATGTTCAGGGCAAAACTATTGTATTTCAAAGGAGCCTATTATGCCTTCCCATAAACAGAAAGATCATACGTTTTAAAACTAAAGTATCATTATGCAATCAAGCTGTTGTATTATAAACTATTTTGTGGGCTCAGATGCCCAGGGCCATCTTTACAAATATTTAAGAGGTCATTATCAGGGTATGTTCTCCCTAAAACTATAATTCTTTCCTCGTGTTTTCATATGCATCTTACCATAAATACCTGACTTATAAACAATTTTTTTAGAAGTTTACTAAGGGCACAAAAGTGAGGCAAGAAATCATCTGAAGAAACAGAAATGAGTGAGTGCAGCAAATACATCCATGTAAAAATAACGTGATGAGAAACAAAAACAATGTGCAAGAAAAATAAAATTTCACAGAAGGACCAATATATGTATTGGTCCAATATATGTTCCAGTAGAAGGAAAATCATGAAGGCAAGCAAAGAATGAACCTAACACACTAAAATTTGACATTAAATAATGTATCTGCATAGGGTGACAAAATGAACCCAGAGTTTCAGGTGAATGTTTGAGCAAAAATAAGCCATTGTTTGAAGCCATTGAAATCAGAGGTGAAAATGACGAGTACCATGAAGCAAACATGGGCTACACCCCAGAAAGTGTTGCTGACATCCCTGTCCTGATTCTTGGTGTGGCAGAGGGTGGGGTTGTGCATGCCTAAAGCTCCATGGGCATGTACAGTGCTGTGCTGGAGGCTGGCACTGGGCTGGCTCTGCTCTGATGGGACCAAGCTGCTGTTCTGATCACCAGAATTACCCCCTTCTTTTTCTCCTCACAGCAGATTATCACACTTTTGAGACTTAAAACATTCCAGCAACATATTTATTTAATAAGCCATCAGGTCCATCCCCCTCTCCCCAGAGAGATTGCCTGGCTACCATGGAAATGGGTTCCATAAAAATGCCATGTACTGGTACCAGATAGAGGTTAAACAGGCCTAGGTGGTCAAAGAGTGGATGGTATACTGGAAGTCAATCTGAAGGTCAAAAAGATAACCACTGTGGTAAAAACCATCCATTTCCATTGGTGGCCACGATATGCTTCTGCCTCACATTTGGAAATAAAGTACAGAGAAATATTTGGAAATGACTAAGGCTGAAGAGTTATTCTGATATTGTAAAAGCAATAAGAGCAATGTTCTTGGAGACTGGCTAGACTGACCTCAGTCACAGACAGACTACTTAAATAATTAATTCTGGGCACTATGAACAAATAATTCATAACAAAATATCATTAATCCCAAACAGCATGGTTTCATGGACATCAGAGCTTTGTCTAGCAAACTTGTTGCATTTTTTGAAGGAACGGAATATTTGATAGGTCTGGTTGGTGAAGGCAATGGTGTTGAAATAGTGTGTTTGGCTTTCCATGCCACCTTTGACTCAGTAGCACATGACATTTTGATCAAAGCCCTTGCATTCTATAGAATTAACAGGGCATATATTACATGGATTAAAAACTGGCTGGCTGACAGACCTCAAAATGTGGTAGTTAATGGGAGATATCAGTTAGCAAGGTCAGAACTGGCACAGCTCTCGAGAGTGGGGCTCTCATCCAGTGCCATCTAATACCTCTATCAGAGATGGGACAATGAGAGAAAAAAATTCCCTTGGCAAAATAAGCAGATGACACAAAGGTCAGGGAGATATTAAATAATGACAAGGACAGGTAAAGTTACAGAAGATCTGAACGACTATCTTAAAACAGTCACAGTGTGGCAAAATCAGGCTTAGTGTGGAGAAACACAAGGTACATCCAACACTCTGGATTTAGGCTACAAAGGACTTGAAGTTTACTTTAAATAAGAGCTGATCTCTGAGCTCAGCGCTGCAACAAACAGAACTAACATAATGCCATGAATTAGAAAGGAGTATCAAAGAAGCAGGGATGAGATTGAACCTCTTCATGGGCTACAAATAGGATCTGTAGTAAAGCACTGCACTTGATAGCGAAGCAAGTAACATGAAACATAAAATAAAAGCTTTTTTGCTTCCTATTAAAGAGAGGACAGAGAAATGTCCTCTTCATCTGTGCATTTTATGTGATTTGAAGGTACTGGACTTCCTTCCAGCACTGCCTAGCTGCAGGATCTGTGACAGCAAGCCTGAATTCAAGGTAGCATAAAAAAGATTTTCTTTTTTCTATGATCAGTAGAAATCCAGCACTGCTTTAGACTTTAGTAAAGCAGAAATAGTGGGGGAAAGAAAGGATAGGAAATATTGTAGTAGTTCTTAAAAGACTATGAAACAGCTCTATTGGAGGTGTCTGACATGAGGTTTGGTGAATCTTTTTCGGAAATTAGCTGAAAAGAAATAATTCTATGTTTGACTGCAATAATATCAAGAGGATGAGGGGCATTCCTACATAAAAAGAGAATCTCATTTTTTCTTGCAGTAATAACTCCAAGATGCAATGAAAGGAGAAAAGCTTGACTAAGATCTTATTGTTTTCAAGACCCTATAGAAACTGTTTAATGGAAGCAATTAAAACACTGAATATGAGCATTACATACTGAGAATGAGTAACAAGTGAATACGATGGAGGATATACTTCATTCGGTTTCATATCACTTGATTGTAGAATTTCCACTTAGATATTTATACACAAATAAATAAGGGCAGCGAGAGTACAAAGCAAGTGTAATTTAAATGAGCACACAGTTCACTGCTATGCTGTTTAATGCCCAAATCAAGCTTGCTCTGCCTCTGTCGTCTTCTCTATTGTGCTGTGCTTTGACATTCAAGAAGTTTATGGTTTAAAAGCCCCAGGAACAACAAGACTTCCTCAGGAGGCTGCCTGTAACAAGAAACTAAACTAAGCTTTGAGACTATTTGTTTTGAATTAAGCCGTCGAACACGCAGCGTGCTCACTGTAATTTTGCCCTTACCCCCAATATATACTTTTGCCATTCTGCTAGTCCCACTTCTTGCAGCTAAACAAAGTGACCTCACTGCTTTCCACTGCATTTTCTTTTAAACATTGGCTGGGATGATTGAGATTCAGGAATGTGGGAAAATGGATTCCCAAGCCACGTCCATCCCCTTTAATTCTGAGCTGTAATTTTTGGCTTGGCTTGAATCACAGTCATCACATTTCAGTCTGAATCTCTCTGTAAAGTGATCTTTCTTAAACATTTCTTTCACTCATCATGGGATCAGAAACAAAGCCATTCTAGTCTTTCAGCGAAACACTTACAAACGTCTTTTTACAGCGACTCACAAGAGCTGAATTTCCTTTAAAAAATGTTTGAAAAAGAGGAGGTTTTCATTGCCTGATTGTCCTCTTTGTGAATCTTGTCATCTGTATGCCATGAGCTACAGCTATTTTAATCTGTTTTTGTTTGCAATCCATTTGGTGTCCGCCCAAGAAAATGCAGGTGATTCTAATTAACTTACTGCTGAAGATGTGGAAAAATCTCAATTGTGCGACAGAGAATTATACACTTAAAACCTTCCCTCTATTATTTATAACAGCTTATTAATGAAAATGATTACATGAATACATTTACCACCTGATTCATCTTTGTTCACTTTTTAAATCAACAAGGTTTATGCTAAAGGGGAAAAAATGCCTACCAAATACAGACCTCAAGTACACACATCAGCTTGCTGGTTTAAATGGAATGGCAGTTTAAAAGGAAATAACATTGTCTTCATGCAACACAGTATAATATCTGAAATTGCCAAATGTTTGGAAGTAGCTGTTCTCTCTCTGTAACACATTAGTGTTTAATTTTGGGAATGCTTATTTCTGTTTTGTTTACGTGTTTGTTTTCTCTTGTAATACCTCCTTTACCACTCCTATTCCTTTTCATTTGCTGCAGTTACTGCTTCTCACAGGGTTAGGAGGTCCACTCTGACCAATCCTTAATTCATATGAAATAAAATAACATTTTTTCATTTTTGCTCCTTTGTCAAGTACAATATTTTTATGCTATCCAAGAGTGACCAAGGGTGGTGAGGAATTGGAATGGGTTGTTCAGAGAATCTGTGGATGCCCCATCCCTGGAAATGTCCAAGGACAGGTTGGATGTGGCCTGGAGCAATGGGATAGCACAAGGTGTTCCTGCTCACGGCAAGGGTGGAATGAGATGAGTTTTAAGGCCTCTTCCAATGCAAATCATTCTAAGATTTTGTATTAAAATCAACCGATGTTTACATGAATTGAGAATTTTCTGCTAGGTACAGCTACCAACAGGCAGTTTACCACCTTCCATTTCTATTATTCTGTGCCACACTCTGACAATCTAACTTTAATGTGATAACAACATGGATAATGCTGATTATTTTGGGAAGGATGAAAGCCTGAATAAAGGTTATCATTTTAGGAGAAGCTGACGATGGAAAAACTCATCCACTGTGTGACATGATCAGAACAGCTGGGGATGTAATGTGGAGGGTGGGGGAGAAGAGAGACAAGGTATTTTGTATGTTCAAGAAATATATACAACATTGCCATTTCTTATATCCCAGCTGTGCCTGTTAACTTCTGGAAACATGTAGAGCTCAGCAATAAAGCATACTTGACTGATATTTACTGCAATGTGCATTATAAGACATTTTCTGTCACACATTATGTTCTGAAAGAGTTAAGTAACATGAAAAATACAGGCTCCAGATTATATCTGTCATGGATGAAAATACTACATTTATGCCTCATTGTAATCCATTCATTGGTTTATGTACCCCAGCCCTCCAGGGAGTGTCACAACTCCACATGATACTGCTGAGAGCTGTATTTTGCTTTTGGATTTCTGATTTAGCTGAAAGAAGTTTAAAAACACATGTAGCCTGACAACTCCCTATTGGCTATACAGCCGAGGAGGGTCAAGAGCATAAACCATTCCAGAAAAAGCCAGCTGTGACTTAGGCTCACTGTAAAGATCTGCCTCTTACAGACAGTAGCAGACTAGAAATTTATGCATTTTTCTAAATCCTCCCACTTTAGTTGAACTGTGCTTCATTTGGGGATCCATCATCACCGACATCCTGCCTGTGTTTTTTGATCAACATCAGAGCACTAAAGGAAACTGCACTTTGGGGGAGTCCAGGGAACTTTTAGGAGCGTGCAGAACTTCCAGTCAGGTCCACTGACACCACCAGTAGGAACTGTGGTTAAAGCTAAGGGACAGCTACAATTCTCCAAACATCTCTTGCTCTCAGTGCTGATTTTAAAGAGAATTTAGTGCACAGTAGGGACAAATCTTTTCCCCTCTTTCACAATAGTGAGAGATTAAATTAGACCTCAGCAATGTCACCTCCCCATCCTGACTAGTGCTGCTTCTTGTTGGACTTTGAACAGTTGGAAGTGGAAGATCTCTATGTGTGGGCAAACAAAACCTTCAACCAAAATGGGTAAGGACTGCATTTTATAGTCTGCAGCACCTTTGCTTGGCAAAGAGATTTTTCATTCAATTTTTCTTTTTTTTAATGGTAACAACTGGGATAGGAAGTTTAAGGTGGAATAGGGATATTTAGGAAGCAAATTGAAAGTCACAGAACTTCTTTTTTCATAACTTTTTGGTTTTAGAGATAGCTGAAGGGTCCAGATAGGCCAAACACTCTTTCTAACAGATCCATTACTTGATAACCTGACACTGTGCTCTGTCCAGCCTTAGATGTCTCAAGGTTATCTCTGTTATCTCCAGGATCAGGTCCTACTCAGCTTTCCAGGGACACATCCTCCAGCTCCTGAGTACCACTGGGGAGGGATGCCAAGGCAGAGTTTAACTGTTAGAGTTCAACAGCAGCTAAAGAAATATCAGTGGAGCACTTGATAGCAGTACTTGTTTTACTGCTTAGCACAGAAGGCTGGGTCTGTGTCCTGCAGTTAGAAATCAAACCTGTTTGGGGATAGGAAACACAGAAATTCTGAGTTTCTGACCAAAGAATGTGCAGAACCCTGCTCTGAAATCTGAGCTGGGGCTCTCACGTGCAGTTGGTAGTGGTCTTTGTTATTCACATTGTATTGTAGACATCTATCTTTGTGTTTGCTTTTTATCTTTAAGAGGAAGTAAACATATAAAAAGTAGATTCTTTAGTCTAAGGCACACTATCAGACACCTTTGGGTGTTGCAGGAAAACCCAGAGGCTCTCTTGGAAGATAAGTATTCACACAGCTATCCAACACCAACTCAGTGAATTCTTAGCATTGCAGATCTGCCCAACATATAAATGTGATAACACAAAGATGTGTGTGCATGGGCACATGGAGATAACTTCTACTTTAACAGAGTCTTTCTCAGTGTACTTTGCTCACATTTCAAGACCCAATAATAGTGAAAACCATGGGATTCCACTGAATGCCCTGCCACCTTTTTAGTGTGATAAATCTCTGTTCTAAGAAGTGAGTAAAATTTTCTTGTTTTTGCGAAATTCATATTTAGTGTTATGAAACAGTGACATTAAGCAGTACTACGGGAAACAACAGAGACATTAATTTTAATATGACACAAACCTATTGTTCTTACATGTTTTTCCACTTTAGTGTGCCATCTTAGCTACAAGACTCTGCAGCTATATATATGTAGATTATTTTTCCTGTCATTTCCACTGTGTTTTCCATCCCCAAACAGGTTCAAGTAACTTAAAAACTTTTTTTTTCCCCTCCATTGAATTTGGGAAAAATCTGATCACCAAAGCAACACTCAGCAAAAGATGTAGTCAAGGTGTCTGCAGAAAAAATAAAACTCCTGAACTGGATTACAAAGAGTGATAAGTACCAAAACTTAAGAGACTGATGCATCCCTCATTACTTTGGCAGAAGCATCTTCATAGTTTCCATGCCATGGTTTGACACGCATTCCAGGATAGCTGACACCAAAATAGCACAAAACTTGTAATGAATTGCTCAGGAACTCCTCAAAAAAAGTTTTTAAGTGTAGTCTGAAAAGGAGCAATTGCTTTCTGCTTTGAAATATGCAAAAAAACCCAAAAAACTCAATGAAATACAAATTATATAACTAAAACATAGCTGAGAGACGCAAGAAATACATAAAAATACTGACTTCTGATAAGAAAACAACCCTAGTTGCTGGCAATAAAATGCAGTGGATATCTGTTAGCTGAATTTTGGGTGAAGTAAATGCATAAATATGAATATCATTTGATAGTTTCATGGAAGATAATTATTTTGTAATTTAAAGCTACAAGAAGAAATTTCATTTGAATTGTTGTCTTTATGTCTTAAAGCTGACTATGGCATGGAATGATGTAAGGAAGGTAGAAATCCAATCTCATCCCTTTTACTGGGGTTCACATAGGCCCTCTGGTATTTCTGAAGGCTTGGAAAGATGAAGTTGGCATAAAGTTCTTTCCATATCTAATTTCCTTCTTTAGTGAAAATTCCAGTAATTATTAATGACATTTACTCTACAGACATCCAAGGCAGTTGCAGGGTTTCTAACAGAAACCTCTTGCTCTAAGCTGTGGCCTTTGTGTTTTTAATGTAGGGCATATCAGAACACAAAAATGCAGCTGAAACAGAGATAATAAAAGACACCATTGTGAACCCTTTATAGTGTGCAAATTCAGATACTTTTTAGGCATCCACATCATGAGAGTTTCAAAAGTATTAAAAAATATCATGTCTTTGCAGCCACTGCTGTGAGGACAGTCCTGCAGATCACAGATCAGGGCATTACATAAAATGTTTTGTAGCTGTTCTGGTTTAGTGTCAAAGTAGGAAAACCTGCCTGCATAAATAGCACCCTTCCAGAACCTTCCACCTCTTTGTTTGGATTCAAGTCTGGCTTGCAATTTGTTTGGGCTGGAGAATTTGAATGGTTTTGTTTTCAGTGGTTAGAGGAGATGCTCAGCTGGTTCAAAGGCAAGTTTATAGTCTAAGTGAAAGCAATTTTCAATAGTAGAGGATGTATCTTATCTTTCTGCTAAGGTTTATTAAAAATATGTAGCACCTGATAATTTAACACCAAGTGAGTGGCTGCTAAATTTCCCCCTCTCTTTGTCCCTCTGTCTCACACACACAAACACAGGAATGCTTCTCGCCTGCCAAGCTATGTGCCAAGATTTTGTTCACTTTAATCTCAATCATATGAGTTAGAGAACCATGAAACAAAGTCTCTACCAAGTATGCTGACAGATTTTTAGTTCTCGTGGCTCCACAGGGCATCACTACAAGCACACGAAGGAACTTTTCTTATTAAAGGTTTCTGAGCTGATCCGTTTTCCATTTAAGTCACCATGAGCAGTATCACCATGAGGAACTCAACACTTGCTAACTGATACCATACACTCATCAAAATTATTTCATTTCTAAGTCAACAAAAAGCTGTGGTACCTCCAGCAGCATTGTGTGGTTACTGCTGGCATGAGGAAGGCATTTGGTGGCAGCTACTTTGGTGTGTTATGTCACATAACACCATGTCAGCTCAGGACTGACAAATCAAAGCATATGGTTTCAAATATTGGGGGGATTTTTCCTGGGGAGGTGAAGAAAAGAGACATGGAAAAACCTCTTTATGCCTTTTGGGGACCATCTTATCTTCTGAGTGAAGACATTTCAGAGATATCACCTTACCTTTGGTTTGGAGGAGCCCATGGTGATTTTAAGAGCCACAGTATGACCTGTAACAGCCCATAGTCTTGGCAATTAAACAAGTTCCTGTCCTTTGTTTTTAAATCTTGAACTAAAATCTGGGTATTTACAATTTTTTTTTTCAAATAGATAAAGCTTAAAGTCCTGAAACAACAAAACTCTGACCCATTTTCTTAACTGTAAGGCACAACTATTGACCACGGAATCTATTCAGGTTCCTCAAGAGAAGTTTCCATCTGTCTCGGTGTAGAGAGGCTTGTATTAATAAAGCAGGAATTATAGAAAGAAATAACTTACATGAATTTCAAAGCAGAATAAGCATGAGAAAGCAGTTTCTGATTGCAATATCTGTTTCCCAAAAAATTCAGTTATTCCAAAGTCATCATCTCTGACACCAAAAAAGGTGCATGAAGGAACCACAAGGAGAGAGCTAGAGGATCCAAGAGGTTTGTTGTGTTATGAAACAAAATGCTCACATTTTGCTCTCATTTACATCTATGCCATTCCTCCAAAACCACTGTTTGAGCGAAGACAAAAGAAGTTGGTTTGCTATAAAATTGCATCCATGATCTGTGTGGATCCTGATCATAATGAAACAATCTGCTGAGCCAACAGACAACTGGAGATCTTTGGAAAACTTGTTAGTTCCATAGGGGTTATCATGCAGTAGCCAATTTAGGGACAATTCTGTTACTAGATTGCTAATAAAATCAGTTTCATAATTTCAGGGGAGCAAAACAAGCTAAAGAAATCTTCCCTTAAAGAAGTTAAAGCCTTCACATAAAGCCTCCTTTTTAATCTGTCCTCCTCCTTTGCCCTCTGCCTTCCTCCTGAAGCTCTCTGTTGGTACAATTTCTCTCACTTAGGTATCAATCCCATTAGACTGTGGTATTATATGATTAAAACATTGATGTAACACAAGCTGCTACAGCAAATAATTGAAGTAATAAAATACAACTGCAGTTATTTGCTCTCTTGAATTGCAGGCAGAAAAAAAATAGGAGAAGGGTTTTTTTTAAACTGACCCCACAGTGTGGCATATGGACAGTAAAACTTTTTTAGTGTGTTTTCTTTTATTGCTGTAAAACTTTTTTGAAAAAAAAAATAGTGTAGTTGTAGTAGGTTTGGTTTTTTTCCCATAGAAAAAGTGATTAGTTTGCATTGTGCAATTATGTTTTCATAACATTTAAAAAAATACAACTTTCTATTTAAGCAGAGAGGTATTGAAAGGATCTGAAATTACACCTCTTTTCCTTTTAAAGGAACTTAATGGACTTAACTTCTATTTTTGTGTGTGTTTGTGTGTGAGTGAACATCTCTTCTAGGCCAAGATTCATTTTGTCAAGTGTTAGCCCAAAGTGTTCTATTAATGGCTGAACTGCAAAGTCTGACTAAATGGGGTTTGCAGTGGAAATCCTGCCAACTCCTTGTCTGTGATGGCATGTGTACTGTACCAGGGCATGGTGCCTCACAGCCTCAGCTTATTCAGGGGGAAAAGAGAGGAGTTTTGTGCCTCTCTTTTTACCTTTTCCATGGATTGGGGGTGGATACCCTCATGTGTGAGCTTCCCCGAATCTGCCTTTGACCAGGGGGTGAGTCAGGACCTTCATTCTCTCTCTGGCACAGAGCAAGTAACACACACACACAGTCAGCTGGCTTTAAATTTCTCTGGACTTTTTTGTTTCTGTGCATGCAAGTGTCAACTCCTTGATTTACAAAGTGTATTAACATTATTTTAATATCTAGAAAACGTTGTTTGATTCTTTTTTTATTTCGTAGGTTAAGTGGTTTGTTTTATTTATTATGCCTATTGAACAGGATTTTATGGAAAATTCAGAAGACAAAATGCCCTGTTTCCTTCTACATGTTCACAAATAGATATATTATACAATGCTAGAAAAAGGCAAAAGGCCAAACTCATCTCTGGTGTAATTCCAGTAAAAGCAATAAAATTACACAAGGCATGAATTTGGCCCAGGCATTGTAAATGTTACTCTGGTGAACACTGAGTGTCTGCTTGTTGTTACTGGCACGGCTTAAAATACAAATCCCCCCTTTTTTTCATAGAAATGGATACATTCCTCTGGAACAGATTAATCAATGAACCAGGTATCAGGTAACCATGACAAAGACAACAACTGGTTCAAATACCTGCCTGTTTTATGGCTTTGTTTCCTCTTCTAACCAGCTTAGATATCTTCTTTCAATTTTTAAAATAATTATATATTTATTCTCTTTTGTGCCTTGTCATTACAAGGCTTTTATTCATTTTTTCATTTTTTTTCTTTTTTGTCTGTTGTCTCCTTTTCTCTAATTTGTCTTGTATGCCCTTCCGTGATGTTTCCTGTTGACACTTCTTGATATTTTTTTCTAACTCAGAATGTGGCTTTCTAGCAGACACAGAGGCCCCAGAGTGAATACCCTTCAGAGCCAACTCTGACTTGGACCTTGCACAACACTATTAACTGGCTCTTCCTCTAAGAAAGGTGGCTATAGTGGGATTGCCTGAGCCTGAAGACAGAAATGGCAGAGGAAACCTTGCCAATATGTTTGCACTAAATTCAACCGCTCTTAATTTCTACTCAGAAGAAGAGTTTATTAAAAAACCAAAAAATAATAAAAAAAAGAAATAAAAGCACCAAACATTTTAAATCACAAACTTGCAAGGGCTTTTCTCAGAACTTTGTTGTTTCATATTGCATTCATGTGTACATTTGAGTTTATGCTCGTTGGCCACTTTAAAGTAAACATAGTTCAATGCCCTTAGAAACAGATTTTTTTCTGCACAACAGAATTCCCTAGAAAAAGGCTTTATCTGCTGAACTGCTGAATATTTTTGAGTGCATGCAATTTTTTTTTTCCTATCAGTTTGTTTTGCTTCCCCTTTTCTTTTTTTTTTTTTTCTCTTTTCTTTTACATTCAGTGAGTATAAAAGTTGGGAGCAGAAGCCTCCTTGGAACAAGATAGAATCATAAAAGGAATCTCATCACAAGCTAAACAGTACAAATTGCACATTCTTCATGGAAGTATTAGCTTTTAGTGCGTGCCTGGATCCAAGCATAATAGATTATCCCAAAGTGGGAAAGAATGAACAGAACAAAATTAGCAGAACTAGGGGCTCAGATCAGTTGGTGGAGCAACATGATCTCTGTACTTTCAGGGTACTGGATTCTAAAGCCACTGGAAACAGAATGTAAAATTATATCAGAGTAAGCAAGGAAGCATGTGCAGGCCTGAGAGAATCAAACAAGAGCTTGGAAAATACATTTCCAAAAGAGAACAAGTACTGAAAATCAGTGAATGAACTTGTAGGAAACAAACTGCAATTCATGAAGAATTTCTTGCTCTGAGCATAGAAAGATATGAGAGTGAAAAAACACAGAATACATTTCAGTGGTTGTTCAAGGGCCAAGTGCTGTTGGAGAATAACCCTGCACTCAGACAGAAATATAAAATGGGACAGAAATATAAAATGGGACAGGATAGGTCAGTCTCCTGAGGTTTCCTGTCTCAGGGAAGCCTTGCCAGAACAAATCCTTTATGCCACTGGCTGATGGGTTTGGTCTAACCGTGCTGGGAAGTGTCCCAGGAGCACTGTGCATTTACTGGGAGCCCATGATGGTGGTGAGCACACCCTGGCAGGACTACCCTGTACTTTCCTACTGCCTCCCTCAGGTCCTCAGGGATGGCAATGAACTATTTTTGAGTACCAAATAAAATTTAAAATTTTGCTTAAGCTGAATAAATCCTGAGGAACATGCTGTTGAACTCAAACCTGATAATGAGATTATAATACTTACAGAGGTGGAGATAGGTGTTGGAATCATAATCATGGTGGAGTTTAAATCACCCCCCATCCCTGGAGTGATTTAAAAGCTGTGTAGATGTGGCACTTGGGGACATGGTTCAATGGTGGCCATGACAGTTCTGGGGGAATGGTTGGACTCAATGATCTTAGAGGGCTTTTCCCACCTAAACAATTTCTAGGGGTGTTATACAGCGGCTGTGAATCTGTCTCTTGGCTGCACAAGCTTTGTGTCTTCTGCCATCCTCACTGCTTTATAATCCACTCACTCCACCATACCAAAGCCAACGATCTCAGAATGGGAATCCTCAGCTTTAGGAGGTGTTTGGGATTTTTTTTTTCTTTTAAAATTCTTCTGCAGTGCTTTCTTCCATTAGAAAATGAGATAGCATTAGACTCTTTTAAAAACTCATTTTTATCCTAGCAACATAAATATATTCACAATACTTTATATTTTTTAAAACTCATTTCCTCTTTGCTTAACTCCTTGAGATAAGTGAGCTCTCCTCTGTGTAAACATTCTACCAGAATACTGACTACCTTTTAAGCGATATATGATTTAGAAGGTAATGAAATATCACTTTCTTTTTTTTTTCTTTTTTATAAATAGGTTTTAAAGTGCTTTTAGCTGCACTTTAGCTTTTAGATTAACAGATAAAACTGATGAAAGAGACACAACCTTCTGTCACAGGGCAGCATGGCATTTGGGAGGTGAGGTAGTTTAAAATACTGTTTTTATCTTCATTTCTCTCCATTGGGATGACTGTATTTCTTTACTACATCCCATAAGCTACTTTATCTTTGCCCATAAAGTCATTTTCTCCCTTAAACCCTGAATATTCTGCATCGTGAGACTGCGTGTCTGCATGTCTGCAATAATCATGTGCATAATCAAGCACAGCTATGGACATTAAGTTAATTAAAGCCAAAATGAGTATCAGTTTTAGGCACTTTGGGGTGTCAGACCTTGGAGCCTGTGAGAAATCTGAATTTTGGAGAGCAAGAACTTAAATTTTTTTTTTCAAAACCATGCCTTCTTAAAATTGCACTTCCAGCTTTTAAGCGCCTAATGGTGCCCTCTGAAGTCTCACTGGTGCTACCCCAGATCACCCCCAAGCCAAGAGCCCCACACTCAGAGGGGGTTTTGTCACTGCTCTTATTTAACATGATTTGTTCCCTGGGTCTCAGTGCAATGAAACCCAGTAAATAATACACTGGACACATAGAGAAGATAACAAAAGGAAATAGTTAAGGTACTATAATAATTTTAGCCATTCTTTTTTCAGGTCACTATAATCTGCCCAAAGATAACTAATTGTTCAAAGTAAACATTCCACTCTGACCACAAAAGGAATCCATTACACAAACATATAATTCACAGTCATTTTTAGTGGGTTGTAAACAGTTTGGAATGAGCATAAAATGGGACAAAAATCAAAGTGAGCATTTAGAAATGAAAAAGTGTTTGCTACAAAAGGTCAGTCCCTTTACTTGGCAAACTATGTAGAAAAGCCTGGGAAAATGTTGAACACACAAGCAGTAAGGGAATTTTAAAGCCAACAACCTCCCTGTTTCTTTAAACAGACATCGGAACCTATAACTGGATCCTGTCAAACAAACGACTGCAAAAAAACATAACAGCTGCTAAGAAGTAAAGTTGAAAGATAAAGTTTTCTAAGCTAAGAACCTTCTCAGAAGTGGACTAAAGGTCTTTCTTAAATCTTTAAGCAAGGTTATGGATCCCAGGGTGGCTTTTAGGCATTGAATCAAATATGTAATTTTGTGTATCATTCCTGTCAGAGCATCCTGTGCTCCAAGAAAAGCAACAGAAAACAATATCTGCAACGTCCAGCTCAGCATGGAAACAGTACCTGTAATCACCAGCTTTGCTGCCTGCAGTGTCATTTTTCAAGTCATTTAGGCTGATTTGAGAACTCTAACTTGGATTTGGGAATGGAGGGAGAAAATGAAGGATGTTTCAAAAGAGAGATGAAAGTTAAATTATATTTCCCTGGAGCATTAGGACTGTATTTCTTTACAAAACCCAAGCCACACTGGATACCCTGGGTAGGTTTAGGATACGGACTGCTCGGGGTGTTCATTTACTCTGTCATTAGACACACAGACAAATGATCTCCCCTGGAAAAGAGTTTAGCATCAGACTGTTTTCACACGATAAAACACTACTATGAGAAGTATTGGATGGCATGTTGTTGAGGTACAACACAGACTGATATTTTTATTTTTTTTAATGCGTTCTACTCATGCCTTTCACATATTTTTTTTAAAAAGAAAATGAAAAAGAAAAAAAAAATGACAGCCAGGACTTCTAAAGGGTCGTGGATAACAAAATAAATAGGCGACTCCAGAAATGACTGGAAATTATATCTGGCCTAGAAACACCAAAAAAGTCTTGCAGTGGGCCCCACCCTTGGCAGAAGTGAGCAGTGTGTGAGTTACAGTGCTCTGGGAGGATTGTCCCAGGCTCTCCTCCCTGCACTGCTCAGCTCAGGGCTGGTGCTACCTGTCAGACACTTCCCAGGGGGAAGAAGGAAGAAGATTGAAGAACAGACTGAAAAACAGGAATACAGATTGAAAAAGCCAGGTCAACAGATAGCCCCAGAAAAGCCTGAGGTCCATTCAAGGTAGGCGTAAATGGTAAAGTAAAAGAAGAAAACGGAAAAAAACACAGAATGTGCTTTTCTATCAAAACCTTTCCCCTGAAGTCCCTGGGAAGACAGAAAATGAAGAAATGCTGCAGATCTTCGAGTAGTCCCTGTATTTCTTCAATCTGATTGCTGCATGGTATAGAATTATTCTCTTACCCTCACCAGGTCACATCACAGACATGGGAGGTTTTTCTATTTAGGATGTTGCATGAAATACTAAGGATACAATACATTTTCCCAAGATAGTTTTAACTTTAGAGGCACAGGTCTGGGTAGCTCAATAACCAGGACTAGAAGTTCATCAAAAATTATGAATGAATAATTCAGTAATTATTATAAGTAATTCATAAGTACAGGAAGAATGAAGAGAAAAATGGAGCTTTCTTAAAAAAAAAAAAAAAGAAAAAAAAAGAAAGATAATTTCCTTCTAAGTTTCCAAGAACAGGCACATTTTTATTGCCTCCCTTTATTAAATTCCACTACCAGCTCTGCAAGATGGCTGAGAAAATGGAGAAAGACCTTCTGCTTCACAGTCCTACTTCAACAACTAAAAATACAAAAAGAGGCTGAAAAAATGGAATTCATTCCATTTATAGCACATTCACAAGTGAATCCTTGTTGGATAGATAAATATGCATTATGGTGTGAGATTTTTTTAGATCAGATCTTAGAAAGCACCCCTGTTCTGAAATGGGAAAGAAGCAAACTAGGGGACAAATGACCAAACTCTGATCTAAGTTAGAGCACAATATATTCAGAATGAATATCCTTTTGATATTCATTTTAAAATACTCTAACTAAACAGGAATTCTTACCAATGGTTAATGACAACCTGTACATTTCTAATCTGTGGGAGAATATTGCTACATTTGGCTATTGTGTGTAACCTTGTCCACACAGGAAAATGTACTAATTAATATTGTTTATTCAGATCACTGCTAGACTTTTTTTTCTGTGATTTTCTGCACCAAAAACGCAGTGATTTTGCTTTAAAATTCAGAAAAATAAACAGAAAACCAGTAGCTGAATAAAAACTAAATCCATGAGCTGATAGCTAAGAGCACAACCGTTCATTGGATCACGAATGGTTTGAAAGTAATATTTAGGGATGGTCTCCCAAGGTCTTTTTTTCCTAATAATGCTTTATCTGAAGCGAAGCACGCACGTAACATTTTTGGTACAGTTACAGTATGTGGATGATATATCCTCTAAATAGGAAAAGAAAGCTTTTCTACCACAGCCAATATGCCAGCTGTACCGAGTATCTAGGCCATTTTACTAAGACTATGAAAGTAAACATACAGTTTTCATTAAATGTGCCTTTCCCATAATTGGTACATAAGTATTTCCCATGACTCTGCAGTTGAGTGTCTTGGCTGGAGGCATATCTGGCCATTAAGAGGAGGGTTTCAGATCTGTTGAGTCTCAGCCATGCCGGGAGACTTGGCACCTCCACATGCTGCTTCCTAATACCAACCCCGGCACAAAATGTCATCAGAAGCTTGCATAAACATTGGACTTAGCTTCACATAAATTACTGCTGTCCTGAGATAGTTTATGCCAGAACTCAGTAAAAACAACACTTTGAGTAAATAGAATGTGAGTAAATGAAAGCATCTTAATCCAAGAAAACGATAATAGAAAAAAAGTGCATATAAAATATAAACTCATAAATATAGTGATAACATGAAAATTTTATCTCATGCCATGTGATTAGCTTTTATTTACATGTTAGGCTAACCAAAACGGGTAAGCTTCTCTAAGTCACAGCAAGTTTGAAGGAAACACAAGAACTATAGTGCAGTACTCAGAAGGATGACCGCCTTTGAAGGAATGGTGATACATCCAGTTTCCAATATGACCATTTTGTTGATAATCACACAGACTGTAAACATCTAATTACATTCCTTGAATTTTTCTATTACAGTTCAGCAGTGCAGAGACCTCTGGCCTCACTTCTGCTTGGAGGACTGGTCAGATACTCCAAAACATCTATGAAATATCCAGCACATTCTTGAGGGAACTTGTGCTGAGGTTGTAACCATGCAGTTTGTTAGACATGTTCTGCATGGAGCGGCATTTTTGCAATCTAATCTCTGCCTTTCCTTTTCATGTTCTGAATTTCACCTCACAATTCCTCCTCTATTAATAGGCACTTCACACATTTTCCCCCTTTTTTTATCCAGCCTCCAGCCTTCCTCCACAAAAACCCAATGCTACTATCTCCCCCTGCTGAACGATCTCCAGTTTGTTTCAGTCTCTGACTTCCTGCCAATCATTCTGGGAATAATAATATCCCAGTGCTCTCTTTGCTGTATAATTAAAGCATGAATTTCCCTGAGTTTGAAACTCCAGGGTAGTTTTATTGCACCTTTCACTATAAAACCAGGTAACAATGGCAGAATTAAAATAGCTTTTTCCTTTGTGGGTAACACTCTAAGTATCTTTTTATTTTTCATGGATTCTCTTGTTCTGAGACTCTGGTATATGGCAGTGACAATGGGTTCACCCAGCCTTATTCTGAAAATAAATTTTCTATATTTTGCAAGATATATGTTTCCCCAGATCCCTGGAACAAGTTGTAAACTTGTAACAGATGGTGATGAAGCCTCACATTTTTATACAATACATTTTAAGATTCTGCATCTACCGCATGCACCTTCCAAAGAAAATGACCTTCAGTGAGAGAAGATACACACTGCAGAAAGGAAGGCAGGCAAAGGTGTTAAGTACATCTTTTTTGTACTATGAAAATCCTTCTTATTAATCAAAACTTTTAATGAGGATGAATACTCATTTCAGTATTTTTGCAATATCATGGCTTTTAAAATAACTGTAAAAATTAGACACCCGCACTCATTAAAAAAAAATTAAAAATGGTCATGCTAGAATAACATTTATTTTGGTTAAATACAATTCAAGACATAGGAAAAAGTATTTGCCTTACCTTCACCAGGGACTTCAGAATGAAATTACTGACATTTTATCGATGGCTAACATTTGCTTACCCAGAGAAAGACTAAACCAACAACATGTCAAAAAAATATGGAATAATCAGCATGAATGAGTTCTATTAATGTCTTACCATATAAAGAAAATGAAGATACACAGAATGTGATATAGTTCCATTCATAACTATATTATAGAGTGTACTGTCTGCCTAGCAATCCAAGCAGAGTTACAAGGTTAAAGTTTTGATTACTATTAGAGAAAAAAAAAGTATTAAATAATAAGGTGCTCACCTCTTTTTTCAACAGCTTCTATGCAGAGTCTTACAAACTGGGGAACTGTAGATTTCTCATGCTCACAAACCAAGTGCAAATGGGAGCCAAAAATTTGATCTACATTTGGAAGACAAGAGGAAAATACATCAAGGCATATTATTATTAGTGGGATTTTTATCTCTTCTCAGGTTGCCTATTAATTTAAAATCAGATACTGAAGATGCATAGACAAAGCTGGAATCAAATCCTTTTTGAGTCCTAGTGGTCATCAGCTTTTGCCCCAAAACAAAATCCCTCCACATCTGCTGCTCATAGTGCTTGATGCTTCCCCTTGGATTCAATTTCAATTGCCACTTCCACCTTAATTTTGACCTTTGTAAGGCTTGGAGTCTCCAGAGTTTGGTTGGACCTGCCATAGAAAATGTGCAGGCAGTTCCAGAGCTACAGCTCCGTAAGTCATTGAATACAAATTTCTACAAGATGCACTTGGTCCAACCTGGAAACTCATCTGGTTGGGTGACCTGTCCCTTCCATGCATTTGGAAGTTTCACTCTTTCATGGAGCACTGTATGAGGGCAACAACTTCATCACTTTGCATCATCAGGACTCAGCACAATTTCATCTCAATTTCACAAAATCTTTTTCTTTACTGATCGAATTGCCTGCTCAGAAAAACAGAAGATACTAGATGCCTTTTGATGAGGATTTCATCTTATACGATATTTAACTAATGATTAGTCTCACTTCCTTCACGAGCAATCCTTTAACTAGATAATGCCACCTTTTAGTTTTTGTGATTTCAAAGTTTTGATCAACTTTGACTGTTGATCTTGAAATATATTTGTATTAGCAGGTTCAACCCGTCAGATTACTAATTAGCTTCCTCCACCTCATTTCCACTCTGTGTGTTTGAGAGATTATGAAAAGAGCAATCAGTAACAGGGACGTTGTCAGCTAAAATCAGAATGAATCAAACAGATGAGAGGAACTATTCAATAGGAGCCAGTTAAATGCTGAAACAATAGGAGTGTACTGTCATCATTTATCCAAAGAGACAGTCTCCATATAGCATTTCAACAGAGCACTACAGTTTGTAAATTGGTGTGGAGGCTTTGAAAATTATTATATAGATAGCTGAAAGGTGATAGCACCAGTCTGGACTTTGCATAGAAAACCCAGCAGCTCCCATGGAATTGGATGTTTCCTCCATAGTCAGTTCCACCATACTGGCCCATAACCAATTGTTTTTTGCTCTAAAACCAACTTATCCTCACTAACAAGCAAAACCCCATTATTAAAAAAAATTCTGTGCCGCAATGAGCTTCATTTTCATTAATCACCACTATTTCATACTCAGATTTCAAGAGAACTCAATTGCCTTTTCTTTCCTGATACCCAGAGCAGGGAACACAGTGACAGAACCAAGGTGCAGGGCCTGGGTCACTTTGGACTTCTCAAGATGCACCAGGGTAGTTTATTGCAGCACCTCCCAAAGTGTGTGATCTGCATTCTGGGAGAGTACATCAAAGCTTGAATTGAAGTTAGTCAGAGTTTGGGCTGCAGAAGGGATGGAGGACTGGGTTCACAGCACTGCTCTGAGGAAGGTTGTGTGCATGTGTGGCGTTAAGCATTAGCGAACAGTCTGTTACATGTTTTGGGGTTATGTTTCTGACAAAGCACAGTCTGGTTACATTTTCTTCATAAAACATTTATAGCTGCCTTCAGTGGTAATTATACATACAGAGATTTATGATTAAAATGTACTAGCACTTCCTCTTTTGACATCTTAATTGTTTTTTAAAATTTTAGCAAAGACCTGTCAAATTCTTCGCATAATATGGAATGGTCTCCAATGTAAATTATGTTAAAAAAGAAGTAAAAACATGTCTTATTTGGTGGACAAAGACACTTGTAAACAATTTCAGAAGCAAAACAGGCAAAGAACTGCACTGTGTTTAGATGGCAACACACGAAGAACTGAAATGAAATTAGTGTGTTGCTGTTCAGCAGTTTCTCTTCTGTGTTATAACCACTTTATAATCAACTTCTACGATTATTTCACAGTTACTCTTTCAATCTCCAACATGAACACAGAATGTTTGGTATTCCTGGGAGGAAATTTTGAACAGTCTGAAAAGAGTTTTACAATTCTCACCTAGTCCGTTACTTCATTTCTTGGTTCAGATTCTATATATTCAGCAAAATATTTAACCCCATTTTTTATGCCTTTCACTGCATGGATATAGTCACATTTTTGTACTACACAGTTAAGTTTTAAATCACCTCTTTAGAACACAGGCACTCAGGATTTTTATCTTGGATGAAAGGACAGCAAAATAGCATTAATACTTCCTGGGCATCAAAATAGTCTATGGTAAAACAACAGCACACAACTGCTTTGGAGGGGTTTATATTCTCCTTCTAGAAATTCATGAGTATTTACAAGTACACAATCCCATGAGTCATCCAAATAATGTCAATTCTGAGTACTCCTGGACCACGAATTCTGTGACTCTAATAAATTGATTTTTTTGCTGGATCTGTTTCTGCACGTAAACATGGGAATGGCAGCAGTTCCACTGCCATATTTACACTTGTGGAGGTCACAGGGATGCTTGAGGAATACTCAACTAAGATTTGTATTTCAAAAAACAAGGAATGGGGAATTGCTCCCTTTTTTTCGGCTAGATTTGTAGGTAACTAAAATTAAAATATTATTTTCTTATTATTTTATAAGCGTAGACATATACATATTTTAAAACTAGTTTAAGGGAAAACTCTCCAGAACATATTTTCAAAAAAATAAAATAACTGCTCCCAAAGGGATAAGGAAAGCAAAAACCCCCTTTATTTGATTTATTTGTGATAAGGTCCTCCAAAACTTCATCTTTTATGACTTGAAAAAAAGAGATGTACACAACACTCCTAACCTCCTGTTATGACAGTTTATGTTTCCTATCCAGCTTATTTAACTCAAATGCCTGGGAAATAGACACAATTACCACCTTATGGAATGCTACTTAACTTTAAATGCTCCCCTCTGAATAGAAATCCACTTTATCTTCTCAGAGTTATTCCAGTTTCTCAGGAATTATTTCCTCTATAGGCTCCTGAAATGCTCTTGTTTCATCATTTAAAAATTTAAACTAACAATTGTTCAGAAATATCTTTTATTAGAACAAAGGCAATTCCCATGCAGTGGATTCTGTTCACAAGGGCTCGTACAAAGGAGCTGCATACTATGCCCATATACAGCTTTAATCATTCACTCTTTCAGCTGTTATCAATTTAAAACCAATGAAACTCCCACACTGAGTCCATTTGAGCAGTCAATTTTAATATCTTGGGGCATCTGTAGTTATTCTGAATTGGCTGCAAAAGCAGAACTAACAAGTTAAGCTCTAACCATAAGTCTACATCAGGCTGGTAAACCATACATCAAACACCGACAGTTAGTCAATACTGTAGTATGAAAAACCAACAAGCATTTTTAAGAAGAGCAATATATTCATAATATGTTTGGTGGTATGGTTTACATTACACATCCCTGCTATCTGCACGTTAAAAATTCTGCTGGAGATGGTGGGGTGTGTGACAGCTTCACAGAGGGATATAAAACCAGAGAAGGGAATGGACGTTCACAAGTTGTATAATATAAAATGATGATTATGGCTGCAATGAATTGCTCATTCTGGGGAGCTTCAAGTTTTCCCTGAGGTTGACAGGGCTACTTTATTTTTTTTTTCTTTTGAGTAGCTCTCTCCAGCTGCAGCCAAGCCCCTAACCCTGGGCTGCAGAAATCTTGACTATGGGAGACAATTCTTCTGGAAAAGAAACAATTAAAACAAAATCACTAAAGCCACATCCTCACTGAGAATGTCATTGTTTAACTGTTTTGGGTGTACATGGATGAGATGTGGCCACACTTGGAAGAAACTCATACTTCAGTGTTTTTTATTTAAAAACTAGGAAGGACATGGCCAATACTCCCATGTCTCAGGAAGAAGCTTAAATTCTGGCATGAGAGGAAATGGTATAATGGTACAATGCCCAAGTTTTTAGAAATGTGAATTATATCTATGTAATCCTGTGCCTTTCAGGAACAGAATTAACTGTGCTACATCTGGATTTGAACTGCTGGTCTAAAAGAGCTTTACATCAACATCCAAGTCATTTGTTTTCTTTGTATCTGTTTGAATGTTGGGAGAGGAAAGGAGAATGAAAAGAGAAAATCAGAGATGAATGTACAAGGAGAGGGATAGGACAGTAGGCACCAGAGCTGTGAACTCTTGCAGAGGGAAGTCATGCATTTGGAGCCATATTCTTAAAGGTGACTTTTTCTAGCTGCTCTATCTGTAGTCAGACACATTAAATCAGACATTAAAGTGATGCTGATTCCAGACTGGGGCTCCAAAAAAATGCCATGACACTTTTACAATAAGTGGGGCAGGTCCTCAGCTGACTGAAGTCGGCGAGGTTGTCAATGGAGCTGCCCTGATTTATGCAAGCTGGGAATCTTGCCAGTCCTTTTAATGTGAAGATTTACTATATATCGTTGATCCGTGGTGGTCATCAATTAAAAAAAAATACATTTGTGAAGAGTTACTATTAAGTGGCATATGAGCTGCCAGATTTGTTTCACATTCTCAGAAAAAGCGAAAATAGTACCACAGACACAGGTCTCCCTTAAGAAATTCTGGTGTTTTACTGAAGACAAGAGCTTGTTTGAATTCAAAGAGAGGGTGTCTGCTGTACTACTCAAAACAATTCTCCCAAAATGAGACATTTAAAAATTCTCTGAATAATTTTTTAGCATCCTGTCAAAGGAACAAATCACTTTGTTCAGTGTCTGCTCATCCACAAGGTTTAAGAAAATTGCTTCCAAATGTCCATATCAAAGAAAGAAATACCCTTGTGACCCATTGTCCCTGCAAGTCAAAGGAAACATTTCCTAACTTTCCCTAAGCTCTGATGTGCACCAGAACACTTGCAAAATTCCTTCACAATCTGCAAGGATTACAGAATACACCAAAAGTGGAGCTTAATCTGCTCTTTTGGACTTCTCATGAACATTCTGCTCATTACATTGAACTACTCCAAGGCCCAGTGAAACATATGATACAATAAAGACATTTTTCCTTGCCTGGAAATGGAATGGTTGGTGATCTCTGTGCTGTGATCTGCACAACCACCAACATATGCTGAGCCCTGTTCTATAGGCTATCAAGCCAAATCACAGCTAGTTCCTTTCACTAGCAATTGAGTGGCTTTTATTTTCATCTTGAAACAGTTGTAACCGTTCCAAATTTTATGCTGTTTTGGTTTTTGCCTTAGCTTATGAAATACATTCAATGGAGTTCCTTCGGTGTCTAGCTTTTGGGAAAGAAAGATCCTCCCTAAAAGAAAAGAAACCTAAATAAATTTCTTGCCAGCTGCATAGCTTCATTTTCCTCATTTCCCACAGTGTCATTTATGTGAGGTTGTTGCTCATGTTTTTTTATTCTTTGCTGAGAGTGTATTTTGTGATAGTGTATTACCAACACAACCATCATAGCTCTAAAATCACAGTTTCACAGAAGTTTATTTTCCTTTGTTGGTCTAGAAAATCTCAGAAATCAGGATGCTAGGAGGCCAACATCAAGTTGAAGGTTGGCAATTCATTTTGGGTAATACTAAATCATGACAAAGCTCAAACATAAAGATCAAAGTTCAATTATAGACTATAAAGTTGTTTTAAAAGAGAAGATTTATATATTATTTTTCTAGCATATTAGTGCAGATTCTGTAAATTCTGAGAATATTTCAATGCCGAGGAACCAAGGACCCCTGCCCTAGAGAATAAATTTGAACAGTTATTCTCAAAATAACACTGCTCAAATGGCAGACATGGGACATGCCTCTTATTTACTATTTCTAGGTTGTGTGCACGTATAGATCTAAGAACAGAAGTGTGCTTAGAGACACAAACACATTCCACAATGTCCCTGCATTGCACATCACCTCAGAAATGCTTCAAAAAGCTTTGACACCAAGGATATTTTGTGTAAGTATGAGTGAGATGGAACAAGGACAGATGATCTTCATTAGAGCTCTGGCTGGAGCATGAAGAGCCCCAGTCACCAGCCCACTGCAATGAATGGAGCCAATGTGCTGTTCCCATTCTGGCTTCTTTTCTGCACAGGACTAGAAAGCAAATGGGACTATGATGACAAAAATAACTTTTTGTCATGCAAAGTGTCGGTGCATCTTCATTTTCAGATCAACATGTAGCTAACATTTAACCATCAGTCTTCTACATTCTCTGCTCTGTTATCCTCCTCACTATTTTCATTTAACTCCCTACTTTATTTTTACATGGATATCTGCTACGCTCTACACAGGCAAAGTTTGGGTAAGAGTTAAATGACAATCACATAATTTCTAGATTTCCTGATAATAGTGTTGGCAGAACAAAGTACCCCAGGAGATCAAACTGCTATTTAATTTTGAAGCCTGTATTCCCAAATTTGGTTAATGTGGAGAAATGTGTGGAGTCTTCTGGCCAAGTGTGCATGCATCAGTGACTCACTGAGCACAGGACTATGTTTAAGTGAACTTACCACCTTAAAATGTATTTACTCATGACTATAATTTACGTGTTAAATTTATTGGAGTTTTGGTTCCAGTGTGACATACAATGTAAAAAATCAATATAGATTTGAGAGCTTTATAGTGCCCCTGGCAAATATGAATAGCACTTGATGAAAAGTGAAGGTTTTCACAGCACCTACAGTGCCACTGCATTGGAGTAATTAACACCACACGCTTCACAGATATTTATATCAATTCTTCACCAGCACACAGAACAGCTCTTTGTCAGGAATTTGGTACCAAGATGTCCTGCAATGCTTTATACACACTTTTATTACAAGCCCCTATTTTAAGGGATTTACAATTCTGACAGAAGTATTTCCCTATGGAATAAAAGGTCGTAGGCATGTTCTGAGAGCTGGAGGAATTTTTTCTTGTAAAAATTGGTTAACATTTTTTTCCCTTAAGAATCGAGCAAATAAATAGTTCTGAGGGGTTTCTGCAACCATTTAAGTCACCTTTAGAAAAATAAATAGATGCATCTTATATACATAAATTTGGCAAGCTTTTCATTGGTAATCTGGGTGGTTGCATTTTGTGATTTAAAAATATTCTAATACAAGACTAAAAATTAACATTTAAAAGTGGTCTCTGCATAAGCACTGCAACTGCATTTTCATAACATTTTAGCAGATTAAGGGGATAAACTGTGGTGAAGACAATGAAGGAACCTTATCAAATGAGCATTTCACATAGACTTACTGTAGATTGGAATTAAACCGTGCTAACGAATCCTGCCTCATTTGCATGGCCAAAACCTAATCCTAATGAAACTTCATGGTAGATAACTAACACGTTTTCTTCATGGCAACATTAGTTTGGTAATAAAACTGTGCTGGGGCCGGATTCTGAGTTACTGTGCCAATCAACAGCACTTCTGTTACCAATGGAAAAGTACCCCAGGTAGAACCAAGTTATGTTTATGAATCAAGAGTTTAATGCAACTCTAGCCAAACCCAAATTCATCTGGCTTTCCTAGAGAGATATATTAGAGGGTGGATTTGAGTTATGCTAATGAATCTGGATTTGTTAGCAGGGATCACATCTGATCCCTATGTAACACTGTAGGATATTCATCAGCCACAATTTATTAAACTAAAAAAAACCCCAACTCTTAAATCCAGAAATTAAAAGACTACAAATTACTCCTCTTTTACTGTAATAACTGAAACAAACTAACATGATGCATTCAAATCCCACCCTCAACTCACAAAGTGCTTCAAAAAGGCAAAACCCTCTGAAGTATTGAAATTGGTTACTACAAACATGTAAGGACAGATCCTGAAAGTTTGGTGTGCAGGTGTGCACACCCCACACACACATATTGACACATAAATCACATTTTTTAAAAGTTTCTGTGTGAGCTGGAAGCAGAACCCTATAAATGAGGCATGTTGAGGCTTCATATAATGAAGATTTCCTTACAGTAAACAACACTGCACTGAGAATCTCTGCACGTATCTAAAACATAAGAACTTAATTCATCAAATCTTCTTCTCTCCAGACATGGGCCCAGCTGGTGTTGAACTCTTGTAGCTGCTTTAGCTTATTCTGGCTGGGGTCAATCTCTTGGCTCAGGACAGACAAGTTTAATACACACTAGGAACACCCCTTGCCATTTTTGACACACCACTGGAAAACTCACACTCCAGAGATTGACAGGGGTGGCTGGCAAAATGCCTCTTTCTAGTCAATTTGCATGTGCAGTTGTGGGTTTCACACATAATAATTTGGGAGTGCGTAAATTTTTCAAGCATTATTCCAGACAATATTTAAAAACACAGCTTTACTTGGATGTTAGTGGTCAGAATGCTACTGCCTTCAAGTTAACTACCAGCTTCTCAGTGAAACACTTCTTGGATAAACTAACAAACACGTTTTATCAAAGAAACAATTTTTTAAGAATATGTGAAAGTGATGGCTGACCAGTTTGGCAAGAAATTGGAATTGGGAAAAAACCCCACAGATTCAAAGCATTTCTTATTTGCTGACACGTATTTCAAATTGTTAAAAACGGATTTTGTTGGTGAGTTAGAAAAATAATGAGAGAAGACAGCAGAAAGTCTTTCAACAAATTAGTCAGCACAGCATTTGAGGGTCCTATTTTGGGTTCTAAAACATAAAACTATATCAATATTCTTTTCTTAAAAAGCAATGGAGTTGTGCAGCATCTTGATTTGCATTGTTCATGGTGTTAAAGGAAGGGGCTTCTACCACTTGCACACCAAAGCAGAAAAACTGGAGGAACAGTCAGATATCACAGAGGTAGATGAACCATACATTGACTCCTTTTTCATTATAGTTCACCAGTGTATTATGAGACACAGCAACAAAACTGTATTTAAGAAGTGCTTGTCCAATGTACTGAGTCCAATATTCTTTTGTGATTTTTTAATTGTTACACCAAAAAGAGGAATAGAATACTGAACACACCTTTAATAAGTCCCTTTTCTTGCAATGTTTTCAAGGAGGGTCTTCGGGAGATGAACTTCTTTAATCTGCTTTTAATTCGGTTTCTGTCATTTGTGTCAGAGGCACTGTAGTTCAGCCTGAAAACTGAAGGAAATCAAGAGAGAAAGTTTTAGTGAAATGATATTTCTAAATTAAGAGTAGGCTTCTGAGATATCCTGAGAAAAGCATGGCCATAACCACCCTGGTAAGATCCCAGTGATGCGGTAGGTCAGCAGCGTGGCTGGTTGGACACTCCAAACCATCTGATTAATACTTTTGTGAATAAACACGATGAGTTCACTCTGCCGGTTACGCACAGAGCTCGGTTATTTATTGCCCCTAAGTATTTGGATGGCGACCAGTTTGCTCATGAAGTGTTCACGAATCCCACAGGTTTCACATGGGTGATTTTTCAGCCCTGACTCCGGGCTCCGAGTGTGCTACGCGCTATTAGCTGTGCACTCCTAGCAAGGAGAGAGGATGGATGGTCACACCACTGGAGAAGGACTGGATTCTCTTGCCAAGATGGATTAAGCGTTATATATATATTTAATGCAGTTATAGAAAACATGGCTGTGTGCCACGAAATGTGTGCAAGACGCATTAATTTATGGAAAGAAAAGTATTCCCGTCCTAATGATTATATTTTATTATATTTAAGCATTTACCAAACTGAGAAACAATTTGAGTGCAATTTATTCCTGCTCTGTGTCAAAAAGACATAGAATCCAGCTGCAGAAAATCCCCTGGAGGAGGTTTCAAAGGCATAAATTTAACTTTTTCTCTGCTGAGGTGCTTAGAGGGCACCATGATGGCTATCAAAATAGTAAGGAGAAGTTCAGCCTGTTCCAGAAGCAGCAGAGATGCCATGGGGAGACCCTTCCTAGAGTTTTTCCTGAAAAAGCTGTTTTTCAAAGATTTTTAACAAATCACCTGAGACTTGCCACCCTTGAATGACTCTTGTTCAGTGTCCTGAGCTCTGTCACTGTGCCCATTTCTGACTAGTCTAATGGGGCAGCCAGAATGCTGCAGCCTCCCTTGGCAAAGGCCTCCAGCTCAGAGAGGCTCTTTCTAAGGAAAGAACAGCCTTCCATCTTCTCTTGGAAATCAATTAAGCAATTAATCAATCAATCAATCCACCAAAATACAATATTCTCCACAAGGTGCATTGGCAGGAGCCTGGTCCATTGTCCCTTTGACAGAATCTCTAAAGAGATAATTTAGCTGGAGTTGCAGACATGCTCCCTTCTCTCCCCATGCAGAACCTCCCCTATAATGCAGCAATCTCCAGACAGAGGATCCAAGCAAAGAGAGAGAGCAAAATTAAAGGTATGATCATTATTATCAGTCTTTTTTTTTTTTTAATCAAGGCATTTTGCATTAGTTTTAAACAGAACCAGAACATTTAAAGGTGCACAATCACAAAACAATGGCAAGCTAAAATAACTGGTTAAGCAGCAGCAACAGCCCTGGAATATTGTGGTTTACATTACAAATCTGATTTTAACAGCCAAACTTATAAAATGGTTTATGCTTTGCTGTTGTCAAGGGAGAAAAACTTGCCAAATTGTTCATTTTAAGTAAATAGAACATAGCCAATTAAGGAAAGCAATATTTAAACACATGCCTACAATGATCAGAGCATAGTTTGCTTCTGATTTCACTACTGATTTTAACAGAAGAGTGTTCCATTTTCCCACAGCACTAAAGTGACCCCACACATACTTCCACAAACTAGTAATCACACAGGACAAATAAAAGGACACTTTACTGGAAAATGCATGGCTTGGTACAATAATCCATCACTTATGAAAACTGAAATTCACATTTTTTAATGGTAGCATTCCTGGAGAGATGTATCATAGAACATAAAGATTAGCATTCAATTGATGGTTGGTGCTTTTTTAACATTATAGCAAAGGACTTTTTGCTCAAAATTGAGCAATCCTTGGCAGGGACAAGCTAAAATTCCAAGTCACTTGGCTGTGCTATAAAAAGAACAACAAATGGATGTTTCTAATTCTGCATCTTAGTGGTACTTTGAAACAGTGAAGTGAGTTGTATTTAGTTTGGGGTCTCTTTTGCTCAGTGTCACTCTGTCCATAGCAATTCACAACTAGGTTGGCTTTATCCTGAAGCTTCCCCAAGTGATGTAAAAGATGCAGGAGTGAAAATAAACTTTAAGTCCACCATCTGCCTGCCATTTTTCCCATTCTGGGGGCTCTGAAGTGTTTTATGCCCACTTTAACTATTTAAGGTGTTCCCAGCGAAGTAAGTCCATGTGGTTGTCTTGTGAAGGGTGGGACAGCAGGGTGAACATCCCTCTCTTTAGAAAGACAGTTAACCCAGCTTGAAGTTTTATACCTGAAACAGCAATTATGGTGTTAAAACTACATCTAGAGGAAGGAATAATTATTGTCATGGATATCTTTGTATGTACCACATTTTCCTGTATGGCACAAAGTTCAAAACAACAGTTGATGAATTTCTCATTTTATTCTATTAAATACATGTGAGTCACCAAAAAAATAAAAACCAAAAAACTCCAAGCCTCACGGAAATTTAAGGGTTTAGAAAGGATGTTCCAAAACCAAGCTTAGGCAGAAATATTCATGTTGGGATCTCACTTAGAAATATTCCTTCTCTTGCCAAACAATTCTTCTCACATATCCCCACATTAAAATGGCTGTGCTATACCAAATATTAAAAAAAAACCCTAAAAACAAAACCCAAAAAACTGCAATAGTTATACAACTCAAAAAGCACAATTAATACGTTTTTTAACACCTTCCTTTTTAAATTTCAGGTTCTGGATCTGGCCAGAAGTATCCTACATGACAGAGGGCTGGCAAATATCAAACAATATAAAAAAGGAAAAGTCAGTTCCATACAGAAGCAAAAATAAGACTGTTAAGGACTGAAGTATAAAACAACAATAATTTTCTCTGCTAGTGCAAGTGTGTGCAAGGACACCTCATCACCAAAACTGTAAGCTGAATATTGTCTGATTTTCATGTTTGGCTGGTAGTAAATTGAATCCTTAGATCTAGAAAAGCATTTCTGATTACCTTTGATACTTTATTAGACCTGCTTTATTCCACAGGTTGGAAAGGTATGAAAGGACAAATGGAATAATGGCAAGATCTTTTCCTCAATTCTTAAGATGTATGAAGTCAAACTAGCTAATCACAATAGGGAAGTGCCATTCAGATTGGGTACAGAAAATAAAATAGCATAAACACATTTTTAGGACTAAAAGAAAGAATACATCTTTGGCCCTTATCATTGCATATCACTGTAATAACATTGGCTGAATTAGAGGGGATAAGAACATGTCAAATGCTCAGAAATAAAACCAAACAAACAAAAAAAAAAACAAAAACCAACCCCCCCCCCCAAAAAAAAAAAAAAAACCACCAAAAAGCACTGATCTAACACGGACTTTTACTTTTCTAGCTTGCAAAAATTGTCTGAAACCTTATTCAAATCTAGCCTTAATAATAGCATATAAATAACAGAAGCATTAAAGCAAGAATGAATGCAACACCTCCCAGTGACACAGTTCCACAGAAAACAAAGTAAGTTTTGAGATGTACAGATGAATAATTACCTTTTGACTTTCAACGTCCTGGATTGTAAGCATGCAATGAGAATAAATTGATGCAATGAGAATAAATTTACTATATTTTAATCAGGATTAAGCAGTGACCAACAAATTGCAGGGTGAAGCTACAAAAGCCTTGCTCCAAGATTTTGGTGTGGTGACCTCTCACAGAGGTAGGCAAGGCCCTGAACTCTTCAGGGCCAGGATAAAAATATTTATGAGATTACTTCCTCTGAATTTAACTGTGCACCTAGACAATGTATTTCCAGAAGAATGTTTTGCCTGGGTGTGATTTTCTGAGCAAAGCCTGGATGATTCAGAGTGTAAAATTTTTTAATGTGTCCTAAACTCCATATTTTATTGGCAAGACTTTGTAACTCCCTAGAACACGATCTCAAATTCCTTCCAATGACTTTTATTTCACTCTTAATTTACTCTGCATTTGTACATAATCTCAGGGGTTTACCTATGATTAATTCCTGCCAGGTACAGTGTATCTGAACACTTCCAACGTGTTGAAAGCATTGGTTTTTGAAGAACTATCCATTAATGACTTTCTGAACTGTGACAATGGATATTGACAGTGCTTGTCAGACTAAAGCACTATTGATTGTCTCACATCATGTGTATTGCAAAACCAATTTCTTTCAAGTACCTCTTCCTAACTGAAATACATTATTATGATGCCTATCTGTTTATTATAACACCCAAAATTACCGTATGTAATTCATTTGGATGGGAAGAGCAGAATGAAGAGCAGCAGTGGGAATGGATAAAGGGTTAAGAGATTTAAATACCATTGCATTCCTACCTTCTCTTCCATTAGCCTTGATCTCCAGGAAAAAAAAAAACCAACAATTAGTCTTGCCATCCATATTTTTTAGTACTCTTCAAAGACATTATAATTTGGTGAAGTTCTTAGAAATAGATGAGTTGTAGTATAATGATAAAACCCATAAATGGAGTTAAAGTAATTATTTCCCGAGGAATACTAAAAACAACAGGCTTCACCATTCAAAATACACTGATCAAAATCCTAGCTGCAACTTTCTTAAAACACATATGAACAGATCCTTGTGCTTAACTCTCGTGTCTGATGTCTTAAAATAATAATTTTCTAAAGTCCTTTACAGACTCATAACCAGAGTCCTCAGCAGCACCTTGCAGGACTGAAACAAAGCTGAGATGGCAAAAGAGGGAGGCAGGAATAGGTCTCCATGACTTTGGAGAAAGTGCCAGTCTAACAGCAGTGCTACCACATATGTGTGAAAATATTAATTGGAAGGAATTAATTAGTTAATTAATTAATTTCAAGTAATGGGGATGTTTAATTGCTGAGTGTCTTATATTTCTGAGAAACATATCTTAATATGCAGAGGTGTATGATTATGCTTACATTCTAAACTACATTGTAATTGAATATATTGACTCATGACTTGAAGTTTTATTAGATACCACTGGAATTGAGAATTCAACATTTCATCAATTTTTTTTGGTCTGCAGCAGATGTGAAACTACTGTTAGTCCTTTAAGGAAGGAGCAGCATGCATCATTGCCTGTAAAAATAGACAGTTGAAAACCAGCACCAGAGTTTTGAAAGTGACAAACCCAAGTCCTTCCTCCTTCCTTTTCTTTGTGATGCTCTGAGATGCAGCCAATAAAACCTGCTCTCTAAGGATAAAGAATTCACCTCACCTTCCTTATTGAGTTAAGGACTTTTGCCAGTCATCCCATTTTATCCCTTAGTGAAATCCCTGGGCATGCTTCTGAATTATACACACTACAGTTACTTTTTTTTTTTTTTTTTTGGTGAAAGAGTAGAATGAGAGACAGGTACACAGTCAGCTTTAAAGGCATTAGAAAAACAAATGAGGGGAAAAAAAATCAGGAATTGGGCATTGCCTCTGATCATTATTCTTATAAGCTTCAAAATTACAGATTTTATAACTACAGAGCATAGACTCAAAATGTGCAGCATCAGAATGGGTATCACCTTCCAGGAGAGGCTCAGAAGATTTTGTTTGATTTGGCACCAAAGGACCCGAAGTCATTCAGGTTTATGGCGCAATAATAGATATTTGCCACAGCAAGTATATCTACATTTACAGATGTTTATGAAGTAAGCTCAGAAATAAACAATAGGAAAAAGAAAACAGTGATTATATAGCACAAATAATTTTTCTGTAATATGACAGCCTAACAACTTAAGTGCTCAGTAGTGTCATTACACTTTGTGAAATTTGCGTGCATTAGCAGTAAAGATTCAATAAAATGGCTGTATAATTCATATTTTGCATCATGCTCTTATGCTTATAAAATAAAAAAAAATTGTCCGCCTCTAATAATAAATGGAAATAAATTAATAGCGTGTTAAACATCACTACACATTTACATTGTAAAATAAAAATGCCACTCCCCACACAGCTTTTCTTAATGGTATTTGCACCATAAATGTTTAGAAATGTAAGCAATATTTCTGAGTATATATTGGATTTATAAACACAGATCATACAGATACCTTTCTTTAGTAAAATAAATAATGTTTTTTAGAAAAAGAAATTGTAACAGGCCAAATCTATCTGGATTTCAGTTGTGCATTTGATATGACGCCAAATAGGAAATGATTAGTTAAATAGTGAAGATGTAGAGAACTAAAACAATAACTGTGAAGTGATTAAATAAGGTATTAAAATGAGCTTTGTTGAAAGAACTACTTTATTGCAGGGAAGTTACCAGTAGAAGTCCTGAAATATTCTTGGAACTGGTCTTTGAGTTTTCATTAAAGACTTCAGCAGGAAAAGTAGAAACATTCAAAAAATTGCTTGTTGACACAAGGCTGGAAGCATCATCAGATGAGACAAGAATTTGGGATATCAGGTAAAAAACTTGGTGACTTTGAGAGAGGAAACTGGAATAACCAGATTAGAACTATTCACAGCAGGGTTAGAGAAGGATTGGAATTATGGAATCATGGAGTCATGAAGGTTGGAAAACACCTCTAAGACCATCAAGCCCAACTCTTCCTCAGCACTTCCAAGCCCACCACCAACCCATGCCTTCAAGTGCCACATCTACACATCTTTTCAATATTTCCAGGGATCATGACTCAACCACTACCCTGGGCAGCCTGTTCCAGTACCTGACCAACAAATCCAAAATATTTAACTTTAATTAATAAAAATTAATCCTCTCTCATGAGTGTATAACCATGGACACATATGTGAGGTGGAAATTCCTGGCAGAAGAGGTGCAGGTAGCAGCAGTGAGAAGCACCAGGAGAAAGAGGCTGCTGAGATTTTGGAAGAAGACAGGGAGCTTGGCATGTTTGGCCAGCTGGAAAATGGCTGGGAAGAGCTGGGATTGTTCTCTATGAATTTGCTGGTGGGGGTGGGAAAAGGAGCAGGAGAAGAGAAGAGTACAGCAGGGAGGGAGAAGAGCTGTTTTAACTGAAGAACAATGTTGGCATGAGAATAGATGAGTATAAACTGGCCATAATATGAAGTTCTAAACCACCCTTTTAAAGAAGTGGTGGCAAATAAAACTAAAAGAATTTAAGATGCAACTTAATAAATTTATGTATGAGGACACAGAACACTGTACCTTGTGACAGGAGAGACTGGACTAGATCACCCAGGACTTGCCAAGCCTTTCTTTCCACAATTCTTTTTGGTATTGTCACAATATTAGAAACACTGTCATACAAACTTAACTCGAATATAAAAACCACAATGCCAGAAATCAATGAATTAATTTTATTCATACAGTATGACCAGTTTATGTTCATCTAATGTAAAACATGTGGGACTTGGATGAAATTTGCTACAGCACACAAAAGTCAGAGTATTTAGGATTTAAGAGAGAGCACAGTGTACTTGAAAGAGGAAACGGGTCTGCCCAAGCTCATCTCAGGGATTAGGACTCTTGACACAGCCTCTTTGCAAAAATATTCCCAGGAGAATACTCAATGGATGGTTTAACACATAGGAATTGGAGAGTGGTCCTTGCCCTCACCTAACTGGGTGAATCAGAGTTTGCAAAGAGGCTTATCCCACTCATAAAACATGACAGTTACTGAGAAAAAAAACTGCAATATTTGAGTTAATGACTTTTGAAGCTGACATATATTGTATAAAATATTATTTAAGAAGACTTCCCAAAACAAAAAAGGAATCCTATGCAATTGGAGGTTGAGGAAGACAGATCAAGATACTGTAGAATATTTCCAGATTAAGTTGGACAAGTAATTTACAATAAATAATGCATTCAGGGGCTTATAGAATATGGAGTTCTGTTTGCTTTCTTCCGTTGTGAAATATATGCAAATAACTTTCAAGTCTTTAAACTTGCCTCCTGAGTTAATCTGAAAAAAAACTTTTCAACCTTTTGCAAATATTATGAATAGTCATCACTTCCACTAAAAAGCTCAGGCAAAAGGACAAGAAAATTGTATTGCATTCCATATTCTACCAGGAGCACTGGACAGATTAAAAAGCTCAGGCAAAAGGACAAGAAAATGGTATTACACCAATAGAAAATCCATTTGGGGGGCTGGGTGCTAGCAACCATGTGGAAATTTTGCCTTAAAAACCTACATATAACTCTGTTTTATGCGTTTGGAAGCAAATTAATTATCTGCAGAGAGCAAGGGAGTCTTGTATTTATATCAGCCTTGTTAAGAATTATACAAATGTTTCATATATTGAAATTTTGACATGTGCTTGGATACTGTGTTCAGCCTCTAATTCAGATCCAGTCTTTTGGGACCCTTCCAGAAAGAATATCCTACCAAAGAATTTCCTTTTTCTTGAAACTTTTATCAATTATGCTTCATTCTTCTAAATTGTAGAAGTAAATTATTTTAATATTTAATTATATTCCCATTGTACTCAGTCTCTGATTATACTCATAACCCTATATTTTTTGACCCACAATGAACTGCTAGTGTTTCTTATATAATAAAGGACAGAATTAATTCACAGTGCCTCAGTTATGAAACCAACATGCTAAAACTGTTTATTTCCAATGAGAAACAGTAGTGACATTCAGCTCTATATTTGCTGTTTCAAACCACAAGTTCCAGCACATTTTTCTCTTTTAAACAGCAAGTTTAGTACTTTTCAGTGACTGTAGATATGGCAGCTTATGAAGGAAAAAGGCACACCCATTATCGTTAAAGTAATCAAAAAATATCTAGCCAGAGATCTGAAATCCATTTGCTGTACTCTGTCAACTATACCTTATCAAATTATCCCTACCTCAATTATATCATTAGAGTAAGAACAACAACAAAAGATCACCCATGAGCTCATTTGTAAAAGGAGCACGTCAGATTTCAGAACTCCTTTTACTTCTTACCTCAAGTGAAAATTCTGCTAAGAATAGCTATGTTCACATGAGTATAAACCTTAGACAGTCCCTCTCATGCCATCAACTAAGTTTTATTTTTAAACAGATTTCCATTTGCTGGCTAAAATACAACTGATCTTCAGATTTTTAAGGAGTTGCAGCTCTTTGCTCAGGTATTGTCCATGTGAGAACACTGGAAAAGCTTCCCTAAATGTGATTTAGGACCTGAGTAAAATAAACAAACCCCAAAAGAGGACAAAAAGCAGGCTATGGCTTTTTTTTTTTTTTTTTTTGGTGAGGATACAGGGGTTTTTTTGGTAAAGGCTACCTTACAGAGGCTGTGAGTGGAGAAGGTGCCTTGTGAGATGTGCTGTGGGTCATCCTCCTGCTGGACTGAGACAGGGGAATTACAGGAGGAAAAGGGAAGTCCAGAGAGGAGCTGCTGGTTTCTTTAGCCACGTATTTTGTGGCTGGGACCCCAAGTCTGCCTGGCTCTTGTGCAGGGGCTCAGAGAGGGACACTCCAGAGATACTGCTGGGCATGTGGTGACATTTAGTACTTTATCTAGTCTCCAGAACAGCTGCACTGCAACAAGCTGCTTGAGCAGGCAAATAGTTGCTAATTATCAGGCTATTTTCCTGAAATAAAATCAGGCCAGCCATCACAACAACTCTGAGACACTTCCATCAGCTACTTGTGGGGTTTTCATGGGTGCACTGACTCTCTGTTTGACCAGCCATGGTCAAAATTCAGACAAAATGTTAAAAAGAGCCAATAGAAGACTGTTTCAGCTTTAAAATTAATGTTCCAGCTGACAAACTGTGCAGGGGCTTAACCTACTTTAGAACATATTTAATAGCATAATTTAGCCTCAAAAAAGAAAAGCAAAATAACTAATGATGGACAAATTTAGGGGTCGAATCTAGTTCAGATAAACATTCAAAAGTTCAGATGTTTAACCAAACCTTATCTTGTCCATGAAAAGCCTCAAACTGAAGGGCCGTATCAAATATAAGCAAAGTACAGGACGTTGTGGAAACTTTTCCACACAGAAGGAAAACTATTATCAGAAACCTGCACCTTATTGCAGCATTCACGTGTAAAGCAGTTAAGCATCAAAGCAAAAGCAAAACGTTTCAGAAAACTGCTTCATGGTCACAGTAATATTTGGATGAAATCCAATACAGAGAAAAGAAAATAATATTAAGAGGAAAGATAATACAAATGCAATTAGACTATCAACCAATAAAACTTGATAGCTGAAACCTTCCAAGCTTAGAGAGAATAAGGAAACTGGAGATCAGAGGACTCTGCCTTTTGAAGTCTTGCTGTCCAGATCCTGGGGACCATTATCCAGCTGAGTATTTTAAAGACATTATGAATATTCTGTCACAGAATTAGAAAGCTTTATTACTGTGAATGACCTGTAACTTGAGTAGGGACAGCTACAAATTAATTCCAAATAAACAATTGTTTGGAAAAGGTGAATTCTGCTAACTTAGCTTTCTGGGTTACAATTCACCAGTTAAAAAACTTGCTTTCAAACAGCATTCTCCTTGTGGATTATTGATAACAGAAAGTATAATTCTAATGGATCCTCTCCATTCTCACATTCTCCAAATACAAACATTTTTTTAAAAAACTCTATTAGAAAAGATCAGACTGCCGCTCTGCCTTGCCTGTCACTGTTTCTCACTCAGCAGGCAATATCTGCTACAGTACCCCAAAAGAAACCAAATTCGGATAAAAGATGCAGCAAACTATGGTGTTTCAGGATCCTTTCTTTCCCTATCCCCATGTTTCAATCATCCTCTTTCCTTAGGTCTCTCCCTCACCTTTTATTCTGCCTCCATCCCTTTAGCTACCTGTGAAAATAGAAAAAAATTTGCTTTTCTCATAATTGAACCCCAAATTCAAACCATCAGATGCCAAAACAAAAGACATTTTAAACCAGACATCAAATGTCAGTTCAAAAATGACTGTGTGTTTTGCATTAAGAGCAAAGTTAAAACAATAAATCAAGTATTCCACTGCTTGTAATTGTGCCTTAATATCAGTTCTACCCTTGATCCATCATATTGAGTGATCTTCAGATAACACAGTATAATAATCCAGGTGTTACAGTGTTTTCATGATTTATTCATTAATTTTTAGTGCTATCTTTTGATTTTCATTCAAACACATGAACTGAAATACTTTCAAAAGAAGAAAGGATGTAGGAGCATTATAACACCCTAAAATAATCATCTTTAATTTTAAATGGAAAGGAAGAGGTTATTACATGTGTTTTCACACAAATAGATACATATACAAATATTATCTTTGCAGGAACTTCTGAACTTCTAGGAAACCATAGAAATGAGACAAAGAGTTTGGCCTGAGTTATCTATGGCTTAGATAGAAGACAGTCAAAAGTGATCTTGAGGTCATCACCTGCACTGCTTAATTTTTAGTCACCTTTCTGGCTCTTCCAGTATCAATTCTCAAGGGAAAACCTGTGCTGCTCAGGAGCCAGTTAACTCCTGAGAAAAATTTTTTTAAAAGGCCTTTTCTGAATAGGTCACAACCAGTCTGTCCTAAAAAGAGTTAGCATGAAGTGATGTGGATCAAAACATGAGTTCCTGCCCCTTGAATTAAGTTTTTCATTATGGCTACTCAGCAAGACAAAGGCTCTTTCCCTGATTTATAAGTTTGTGCCCCAAATTCTGCTAAATGGCAAATGGTCCAATGTGCATCTGCCTGTCCACATCTGGCCTGCCCACATCTGGCGACCTTTCCTTGGGCCCTGAATCCTTGGACTGAAGAATAACCTTCCTCAGCAAAAGTAACTATAAAATGTACTGTCACTATGTCATCGCAAAATATACCAACTGTAAAGCTTTCTCTAGCAGGGAGAAGCACACCTGTATGCTTTTAAAATTATTTCTGTGTTCTGTACAAAATGACTTCATGAATTTCAGGATAATTCCATTATAATCCTTTTTTGTCTCCAAAGGGCTTTCTTTCAAATGTATTAGCACTGGAGTATTTTTAAATGTTTTAATTTTGTGTATTTTAAATGTGTCATTTGCAAAGAGTTGCTCAGTTGTATAAGAATGTTACTTCTTTGTTTAAGTTGAATGCCTTAAAAATTAATACAAAATCTGTTATCAAATGTAGGAACATATTTTATATGCTATGAAAAGGCTTAAGGCAGGTTTGCTCCTCAGTTTTCATAATGAATGCACTGGATGCAAGAGATTAAAGGACAGCAAAATCTACCTGTCCTAGTTGTTTACTTTTAATGTCTAAAAAAGTGGCTATGAAAGAGATAAATACAATCTCTACGCTGTATCAGGTGAACCATTTCCACATGGGAGACTGAATTCTGCTTTCCAAGTCAGCGGGAAGACCTAAACTTGGTTATCAGTGCAAAAAACACTGACTGAAAGGGAAATATATTCAGAAAAGAGTGATTTGAGATGATCAGAAAAAGAAAAGCAGCCCCCTGCCATAGGAAAGACTACAAAATCTTGGCTGGCCTAGTTATCAGCCCAAGCAGGGGGTGGTACACCTGAGGCAGAACTGCTGAAAATGAGGAGCAGGCTAAATGTTGCCACAAGAACACAATTGCACCACAAGTCCATTTAGGCTGAAAATTAGAGTGCTTTCAGATTAAAAACTGAAGTTTTGGAACATTTTTCCAGCCTGAGCTGAGGGGCAAAAGCATTACTACTGAATTTCATTAATTATGAAAGGAATCAAATGAGGTAGTTGTTTTCAAGAGCTGGGGAATTGATTCAATGCTACAAAAAGTCTGTCTGAGGCAGATAATGCTGTGTTACACTTTTCAATAACAGCAACGCAAGTGAATTCCTCTTGGGTGAATCCTGGGCGCACTTAAGACAATGGCCAATGGAATTAATTAAATGGAGCCAAATATCCTCGGTGGTGAGGGGAGCTGCTCATATGTCATAGCTCTCTCTTCAGCATCAATATTTAAAGCCAGCTAGTTGGAACCTTTTACTTAATTGAGAAACAATACAGCATTTAACCCTTCAGTGACGTTCCACCCTTCAGCTTTCAGAGGCAGGATCTGTTTACTCGGCTCGTCAGCAGGCAGCTGGTGGAGCAAAGAGGAGACCCTATAAAACACATTCCTTTTTAATTCCATTAATATGCCCTGTCCAGGAGAGAGTACCATTAAGTTGGTGTTTAAATATTTGGGATTGGCTGTCACAATTTAAATTAAAATATCCTTCTAGCTAGAAGGCCTAAATATAGAAGTGATTTCACCACAGGGAAAAAGGTGAGTCTGGAAAGTAGGTATTCCTGTCTAGAGCCTGACGTACAGTCTCTCTGAGCTTAATTTAGACTTTTATAACCTAAAAACCTCCTTATTTCTGTCACATTCCTCCCAAAATACCATGAGGATTGCATCTAGATTAGTTAGAAATAATAGTGAAACCTCAGCATACAGAATAGTGTGAAAATAATTTTTCTGGCTACAACCTTCCAATAGGGGTACTTATTTCAATAATACCATGAAAGGTTCAAAATTATGCTGAAAGGAGTGATGGACTGGACTGGCTCTTCCTGAATAACAAAGTTCAGCAAGTCCTGCTCACTTGCTCTAGTTCTGACCTCCCTCCAAAGACTGGAGTCTAAAATATTCCCTGTTGCAGTGAGAACGCCTCCATCTATTTAGGTGTTATCTGTTGTCAGCCTCTTATTCCTTCCCTGTGGAGGAAAAGTTATGGAGATGCAAAAACTGGAGATCTACTGACACATGGTGATGGAAGGTCAAGCAGAGGTAGCTGTCTGCTTTCAACTATAAAAATTGTGTCATTTTGTGCAATCTACATCAAACCTTAGTTTTGCTGCTAAGTGTATGGGAAGATCTACTGGTTATGGAACTAAGAGACCAAAGCAGTGGAAAACATGTTGGGTGGTTAGGCTTGGAAGTGGCAGAATCAGAATAGATTCTTTATTGCAGAAGTCTGCCTCACTTTTAATGCATGGAAAAAAACCCAACTGCTTGGCTCCAATAATGCCTAAAATCTCACAATTTCTTTGTGATTGCTTTTTCTGAAGCAAGTGTATGTCCGAAAAAAAAACCAAACCAACATTGCAATTTTTCCAAAATGTAGTTGTCTTAAGGGCTGTGTCAGTATCTGAGGTTCAGTAAGAAAAGAGTTAAAGCAATCACGATACCCAGTCTCTACTTGCCTCCATATCAAATCCATCTAGAGTGCACATGCAGGAGTTTATTTTGTTAAGAAAAATACATGGTGTCTCTCTTCTTTGGAACAAAAAAAGAAATATGGATTTGTAACCTTTTCCTTTTCTTTCTTTAAACTTAAGTCCTTCAATAGTGTTTTGAACAAACCTGAAGAGATTTTAAGACAGACATTTTGTATTATAACATTCCCCTGGGTCGTATGTATGATCGTCTTTACTAAAGCTCCTTTCAGTCCCAGTTGAATAAATATGCATTTTGTTTCACTAATCTTGAAACAACAGGAATAAAGTTTACCCAGGTCTTTTATACCTCAGAGAACAAAACAAATACTACAAATCTTTAGAGAGAAAGGATATACAAAAGGGCTTGAGGTGAATGTTTCAAAGCAAATACTCTTTAAACGATGTGCAAATTATTTCAGCACTCGAACATGATTTATGAAAGGGGATTAGTCCACTGAAACAAGAACCGAGTTTAAACTGTTGGGTTTCAAAGTCAAGGATGAGAAGTGCTAGCTGGAAAAGGCAGAAGAAACAGGATAGCAATCTATAGCGAGGATTTCTGATTGATTTTCTTTAACTAACTCAATCCTACATTAGCTATCGCTGTCATTCATACTTAACTGTGGTGGGCAGCATAAAATACCTTCTTTTATGATATAATTCCCCATAAAAATGAAGTATGCAATGGTGATAATTAAGTAATAATGAGGTAATTAATAACTCAGTGACTAGCTCTCTATTTACTAGTATGCCCCATAAATGAACACGAGGACTGTGAAACAATTAAAGATTATCCAAGCTCAAACAGATAACTTTTCCAGGGAGTTGTGTGTCAGTGAGCAGACCAATGAGTCACAGGTCACATCTATAATAATACATTATATTATATTGTAATATTCCCACATACTCTTCACATAATGGGTTAGAGCTACTCTTAAATACTATAAAAATGATCACTTTTATGTAATTGTAAAGATTAATAAGTGAGCTAACTTCTCATGGTTCTATAATGACCCTGCTGTTCTAGTAGGTAAAGGAAAATTTAATGATCCTGCTCAGATATGATTAATATCTAACTTTATCCTGGCTAAAAATCTGGACTTGGTTCAATAAAAATGAATTAAGTGAACATGCATGGGTTTCCCTGCCAAATGTTTATATGGAAGTTGGATATGCCCAATTTAAAAATATGCTTTTTCAGCCCAAATAGTAAACTCTGGAAGGATTTTGGAGAGTGAAGTAGAAATAAAACAAAGAATTAAGGAAACATTATATTATAATTGATGGAAACAGGATATTCAAATTCAGAAAAAAAAAGTAATTTTTTTAGGACTAGTCACAGCCAGTTGTGATTTTGAGTGCAACATAATCTTCTATTATCAGTAGAAGTGACACAATTTGTTTCTCAATTTGGCATGTTTTGTTTCCCACATGCCAATATTATTACTTCTTTGTTGCTGAATCAGTATTTTCCTAAGCTTTAGGAAGACAGCATACCTATACTTAATGTAGCAGAGAAACATAAGACTACAAATATGTAAAAAAATGTTTAGTCCCTGTAGTCCAGATGAGTGATTCCACTCTGCAAACCCAGCATGTTGCATTTTCTTTTCCTGCTTTTTTTTAGTGCCTGAAGCTGAGTGCATTCCTGTTGATGCAATAAAAATAAATGCCACAAACATACAAGATGCAGAGTGACAAAATTAACATTGCAGTAGGAATCTGCATATTTGCAGCTAGTTTTCATTTTGCTTTCTGTTTTAATTGTTGCCATTGGTAATGCTGCACTAATATACATTATTGCTTTATGTTTCTTGGCTTTATTAAAAGTAATAAAACTGACCTATACATAACGTTAACATTGTAATATAATAATAGTCCCTAAATAACATCATTTGGCTTTGAACTTCACATTTAACTGAAATAAATGGGCCAGGAAGGGGAAAGAATTCAGACCTCATCAGAAATAACAAAGAAATTGAGTGATTTCCAACTTCTGTGGCTCTAATTAGAATCAAGAAGGTTGGAAAAGACCTCCAAGATCATCAAGTCCAACTGTCAGCCCAGGGCCACCATCATGGTCACCACCAAACCATGTCCTCAAGGGTCATATCCACACCTTTTTGGATCACTTCCAGGGATGGTGACTCCACCAGTGCCCTGTTAATGAACCCCGTTTTTAAAGAGGTGACTTTTTAAAGAGTCCCACATCCCTGTGTGGATGAGGGACTACATAAGCTACCACAGAATCCAGCCCTTGGTAAGCTTGGCTGGGCCAGTAGAACCTCTCTCTACATCCCAAGATATGGTCTCACAACCTTCCATCCCCTTCAAGTGTTAGAGAGGAAAACAGAAAACTCCCACAGGCTCCTGTCAGCACTGCCTGCAATTACGGTGTCTTCTTCTAGGAGGTGTAATGATGTTTTCAATAAATAAATTTCTGGCTTTTTTTCCCCCCTTCTGTTATTACACAGCCAAAACCATGCAAATCCATGTGTTCATGCCCTGGTGCCTATCCTTTCCCCTGTCAGAGAAACAACAGCCTCACACAGGAGGTCTTTGCCACAGAAATCCCCAGTCCTGTGCAGGGAGAAAATTTAAACCCGCAAACAAGTCCTTGGAGGAAGATCCAGCCAGAGAAAGACCAAGTGGAGCATGTGGAGATAGGAAGTTTTCAAGCTCCACCAGATTCCCCATTTCTTCCACCATGTCTATTAAATAACCAGAGTGGGTTTCTGCTGCTGTTTTTTCCCCTAACACTCATTGTACAGACTTAGTTATCCAACAAACTGCCTTCACAAAGATTCCTCTAGTAATGCTTTAGTAATTTAGTAATTACTTAGGGATAAATACATACTATGCTCAAGTTTCAGAATTCAGCAGTCTGAAGAAAAGTGAATGAAAAAAGAAAAGCAATTTTGGGCAATTTTAAAGCACATGGTCCATGTTTCAATCCTAAGGACTATAAGCTTCTGAATTTGACTTTTAAGAAACTAAAGCAGAATTCAATGCTCAGATGACTTTGTAGCAAATACCTATGAAGGCAAATTGAAATTAAGATCCAGAGGTTTTGGTATTTTTTTTCCCCTTGATTTAAAAGATGCTAGGAGGTATATTCCCAGACACTGCCACAAGGCCATTCCCTAGGGAAGTGTGCAAAGGCTGTGGCATCCCAAGGGCAAAGCATCACCCTTTCAGACTAAAAGACCCATCACTCCCTGTTGAGAGTCCAAGAGGAATTTAGGTAAGGAAAGTATCATTATTTGAGTTGGCTGGTGGCCAGGGTGCTGGGGCTAAGACCCTGATCCTTATGGAGAGCAGAAAGGAATCCCAAGCCTGCTGTTTAATATGCATGACATGTTGGCTTTGCTGTCAATTTTCCTTCCACCCCCTGCCTCTGTCCACTTTTTTCCACCTGTTGCAACTTGTCCTTATTGGGGCTGAGAGCTGGAATTGTCTTACTTTGGTATCACATTGTGTCTGGCACAATGACGCCTGGGGTCTCTGACTACTCTTAATGAGACACTGAAATGACCATGAACAGCAATAACCCTACCACAACTCACCAAGATGTTCCTTTTCACACAAATCTATATTTTTAAAAATTTTTAATGGTGTAGTTGTGGCACCTCCAGCTAGAATTCAAACATGGAGGAGATTTTCCAGGCTGCATGACTAACCGCCGGGTTTCAAGTAAAGTGTTCTTGAAGATAAGGAAAAAATATGCGAGTAGAAACAATAAAAATAATGCAATTCAATCTTATCAATTCAGGCAGTTCCAGCTTTTATGTGGCAAACAAGGAGATCAAATTGCATTTATCTAATATCACAGATTTTTTTTTAAATGTCTAAAATATTTCATTATTTTGTTTTGGCAACCTAAAGCTGAGGAACAGATTACTGTTCCCACTACATAAGGAAATAACTGACAACAATTAGTATTTATTCTTGTTGCTTTTGTAATAAAAATAGAATTCCATCACTTTCAAGGAAACCTAAAATATTAATAAGAATGTGATGAACTGAGTAAATGTGACGCCATAAGGAAATGATGGAGAACAGGTTGGAAATATAGTGCTTTGGGAATGGATTGCATTATCAAGCTTGTGATTGTGCATTTTGACAAGAGCAGCCCTCAGATTGATACAGTAGCCAAAGGGCACTCTTCCTACTGCAGAGCTGTTTGTTTCCATCCTGGAGAGGGGGAGCAGGAAGGGAATTGATCCCCTCCGACAATCAATAGCAACTCCAGCCCAGGCTCTTGCAAACAGGTCACTCCTGGGGGACAGAATTCCCAGAGGATGGCCACAAATGGCCCAGGGTGCAAACCACGAGATGGGTGCATGGGCAGGAAAAGGAGGGCAGAGTTTAGCTGAGAGAATCCACTTGGTTTCACTGCCCAAAACACAACTGTCCTGACAGCTCCTGTGGCACACACAGCAAGGCCCCTTGGGGTTTGGAGAGAAGAACAATTCCTGGGAACCTGATGGTGCACAGACCCTTTCCCTACATCCCAGATTCTTTCCCTACTTCCCATACACCGGGAGAGAAGAACAATTCCTGGGAAGCTGATGGTGCACAGACCCTTTCCCTACATCCCATACACCACAACAGCATCTCTACTTGCAGAGTAACCCAGGTGCCTGGTTCCCTGGGGTTTAAAATTAACGTGGCAGACCATCTACCCATGAACCCAATTATAATTGGTACTAATTAGGAGGGGTTTTTTGGCAACGTTACTAAAAAAAAAAACAAAACAAAACAAAACAAAAAAACCCCACCAAAATAGCCCTATGGTCTGAATGGTGACTAAATTACTTGGAAATTATGAAGTTTGACACTAATTTTTAAAATTATCTGTTTAGAACACTTTGCATTAAAAGAAGGGTGCTGCAAGTCAATTTTCTTGCAAAATATGCACCTTTCTTCTAATGGAGGAGGTTGCTGAGGTGAAAATCATGTTACTTCTGACCAGCATCAGCTGCAGAAATTATATCAGTGAAATAGCTGACATCATAAAATAAAAAGTCATCTCTTTCCATGTATTTGAGAACAAGATCACAGTTTTACATATTTTGGTAACACTCCCCAAGGCCATTCTTGGTTTCTTCTTAGCTCAAGAAAACTTCAATTAGAACATGAGTTGAAACCAAACTGGATGAGAAGCCACTGAAAAGCTGCATGACCAAGAGAACAGCCACTCTCTGAACTTTGGAAATTGAGCCTGGCAGTTTGAGCCCAATTTTCAATGAAAGCAGTGTCTACAGCTCAAAAAGCATAACAGAGAATTACCATTTGTCCTTGTAGTGCAAGCAGAAGCAATTAGGATTAGACATAAAAACCAAATTCCTGCTACTAAGTCTCGAGGGACAGTCTCCCCAGTTTTAAATTAAAGAGTAAATTACTGAAATGCTTTGGTACCTGTCCTTTATATACTCGTGCTGCAAAAAAAAAAAGAAAAAAAGAAAAAAGCAATGATGCAACAGTATCAAGGATATTTTTGCAACCCCTACAATGTAGGTAAGGTAAATACAAAAAAATTTGAATATTTCATTAAAGGTTATCAAAGCGGGAGGGGGTGGGCTGCTAACACATCAGTTGCTCATCTTCTTTGTTAAACTGGAGGAGTTGTAAAGCATCATTAAAAAAATCTCCTTTGTTTGGATTTGGCACTGGCAATAGTCAAGAACGTAAAAGCACTATAAAATTATAAAATCGTTAAACTTTGCAAGAACTTTATAAATACACTTGCAGATATTGCACATATCTTTGTGCTCTGCAGTCAAACTGGACAATGAAACGACCACCTGTTAACTGCTAACAATGTGTCATTACCAGTTCTCATGCCTTTTTAAAGCAATTTTGGCTCTAGCTGCCGATAATTCTGGCTACGATACTTGTGTGAACATTAAGGGCACAGAAAGCCAAAGGCAGAAAACTGACAATACAGTTTGTGCTTAGACTACTAATAAGTAAGTGAATAATATGATTTTTCTAATTCCACATAATTGCTTGATCTCAAGGGGCCAAAAAAAAAAAAGTTCTGAATACATATTTTAGAAGCAATCCAATCTACGGTATTTAAATGCAAGCTTCGATTCAGTGAGATTTCACAGCAGATATTTTCACATTTTTTTAATAGTTTAAATAGCCTTTAACAAAACGGAGGTTATTCAGGATTCTCTAAGGTTTGAAAAGAAACATAGACTAAGTCTCTGTCACTGCTCATAGTCACTTTTTCTGTTTTGTCTGACAAATTATCATTTAAAGATATGTGAGAAGTCTAAATAAATAAATAAAAATTCCCTGAGTGCTGAGGCAGTTTATGGGCATTTTGCTATTAGCTACAATAAGAGCAGAATCAGACCCTCAGAACTCGCTGTGTTCTCAGTCTTATTTTTCTTCCTCTGAGAAATGCAACGTAACACCCAGTGCAAAGATATTGGGACAATTTTTCACAAGCCACGTTCAGGCTACTTTATATTTTATAACACAAAGGAAAAAAGAAAAAAAAAAACAACCAAACCACAAAACCCTTGGAAAAAAAAAAAAGAAACATCTTCAAGATAATAAGAAAACAAACCCCAAAATCCTGTGGTCTGCAAAAAGAGACTATTTAATGAGTCTCTATTTGTGTGTACGCGCACGCATGTGTGCATATATTTATGATTGTGTAGATAATTATCATTAAAAATAGCTATGTTGGGTCTTTTTAACACAGCCCTTTTCTTAACATCTTAGGCTTTGATCCTGCACTGAAAGGCGTGCAGGCAAATTCCTACAGAGCCCTTTGGTACCTAAAGGCACCTCGAACCAGCCTGCCAGTGTGGGGCTGTCACCGCGCTGACACCGGGAGCAGGATGTGAATCTCCCGCCAAACAAAGGAGGAAAACAAAAATTCAGGGGAGAGGGCGAAGTTAAAAAAATGTTGGTTGAGGAATTCAGGGTCAGCACCAGCTCCTGCTGCCCACGAGCTCAGGAGCATCTCGGCACAAACTGGGAGAGGCTTTTCAGAGGAGGAAAGAACAGCCCTGTTAGTTTTAGATCACTTTCTTTTCTAATCACACTGACAAACAATCAACGCCAAACCCTGGAATTTATCTTCTATAAAATTATAGATACATCACTGATTGTTGGCTGCAAAGGATATGTCAATTCTTTCAGCAATTCAGTGTATAAATACACAACAGACAAAATTACTCTGGCAATTTGAGGTATTTTACTAAAATGGAAACAAAGCAACTGCAACAGACCATTAACGTAGGACTCATGTTGCTTATTTTTAAAAATAAATGGCTTAAATAAATGTCTTTGCTCCTAAACAAATTTATTTTGCTTAGGAGAGAGTGTCACCCTTTAAAAGTGTGGAGCTAGTAACTGTCTTTACTTAAATGCAAGTTATGTATATCAGTGCAGAACATATTCAGCTTTAAAATTCTCAGTGATCTTCCTTACATTCTGTATGTAATAAAAATTATCTTGTCCTGTAATGGCATAGTTATTTAAAAAGGAAAGAAAAAAAAAAAGAAAGAAAAATGAGGAAAGAAAAAAGCCTTACTTAAAGATTTTCTGTGTTCAGGCTTTGGCTCTTTGGATTCAGTGTCTAAGTTATTCAGTAATTCGATGCTGGAGGATCTTCTGAGTTTGAACTCCAAATTTCTCGATGTAATTCTCTGTTCTTTTGGCTGGGAAAAGAATATATATATGTATATACATATGTGTATGCTTTTAATAAAATTATTATTTGTAAGAATGAAGCAAGAGATTCCAGTACAGAAGCTAACAGACACACACAGAGCAAGTGTGCAGGGAGTATATAATTTAAGGAAAGTGTAATGCAAAATTTGTCATATGGCAAAGCTTTTATGGCCCTGACAGACTGATCCTAATTTCTGAGATAAATTCCCATTTAAGTGAGGAAAACAAAAGGCCTGCTTCTTTAGGCTTTAGGGACCAAAATTATTTCCACATTGCAGGCTACTTTCAAATGCTGGCAAAGAGGAAGAGTGTTTAAATTGCTTTTCTGTTTTAGATAGTTACAGTAAATATTCTTGCAAACACAATTACTTCAAACATCATTGCAAATTTGGGGTTGAATTCTGCTGGTTTAAGCTTAAGAAGTAGTCGGGGGGCTTTTCTCTTATTCTAATTTACTGGCAGACAAAGTGAAAATGAGCAGGGGAAAAAAAGAAAAAAAAGAACGAAAAAAAGGAGACGCTGTTTCGGCTGAAGCCAGTCTCTTCCCGTGGCATTTGGTCAGGTGAGACTCAGCCATCCCAAGAGGCTGGAAAGCTGCCAGGCTTTTCACACTCGTTCAGAGTTTCAGGAGTGAAATATCTGGCAGGGATGGAGTGGCCAGGAGTGGTGCGTGGTGGCATCCTGTCCTGCGCACTCAGACCTTGGCCAGCACCAGCCCACCACGGCCACTTGTGCCCCACCAGCTGCTGCTGCTGTGGCTCTCTGCATGCTCAGGGCTGCTGGTGCCACAATATTAAACTAAAAAAAAAATTATATATATATATAATCAGGTTTATTAGATGTTTAGTTGAATAATATGCCAAAAAAATTTTTTTTTTCTGAGTCTCCATGGAAAACTCCACCCCAAAATCTTTAGTTGGATATCAATATCCTCACACACCCAATGAAATGCACAATATGAAGACATACATCATCAGATCAAACTTTCCTTGGCTGATTATAGCCTCAGGGTAATAGAATGTTTGTAGCTCTTTAAGGAAACAGTAGCTGTGTTCAAATTAACCCTTTCAAAGAGGCTGCAGATTTCACTGCACTGCAACCTCTGAAAAATGCAAGAAATGGGGATGTTTTTCTCTCAATAGATTCTACAAGGAAAGTCAGTGCTTTCAAAAAAAAAAAAAAAGGCAAACAAAAAAACCAGAAAATGTTCTTGGATCAGGCAGGGATAGGAGGAAGATGTTTGGAATTTGTACTGAGAGTGGCAAAAAAGAATGAAAAAGCTACAGCTGAAGCTGGTTTTGTAATTAAAAACTGTTTTAATAAAATGCAACCCTGCTTACTTCTAGTAGAAAACCCCCAGCCTTCCTGGGAGAATACCAGCAATCAGTTACAAAGGAATATTATTTGCTAGCGTTATTCTTGTGAATAAGTAATACAAAAATTCATAAAAGGCTCAAATGTATTAATAGTCCTATTGAAGATTATATACTGTAGGCTGCATAAACAGAAAATGCAAAAATTCATTAGTTATTAAGTGCTTGTGTGCTTTTACAACCCTCAGCAAGCCAGCGTCCTTGTTATTTCAGAGAAATAAATGTAGCGTTCCGTTTCGAGGCAAGAATCAAATGACATTTTTGTGCAACAACCTTGTTTATCTGACATTTTTTAGTAGATTTGCATACATATTTTTATATCCTTCAGAGAAAGGAATGTCTAGCTAGCTGCTGACTGCCTAAAACCTGTAGAGATGCCTGAGCAAATGAAGTTGAAATTGATACATCTTAATTAATAAAGGTAACAGCCAAAACAAATACATACCAATCTGTCAATTGCATTTTTGATAGCGTGGAACCAATCCAATATGAGAAAGTCGGTATCCGACTGGAAGAGGAACTCATTTCCTGACACTGTCGTGATCTGGGGAGGGCATGGGCACACACAGGTGAGTAAAGCACACACCAGGCAGATGATTTTCCTCTATTTCCCCTCCCGTTCCCCCCAAAATGCTTGTTCTTTTTACTGGGATTTGTCGGCTGGAGTGCCGAGTTACCGAGGAGTTCTGAACCTCTGTCTGAAAACTGTTTTGAATATGTCAAAACAAACGAGATATTGTCTCAGCAATGCAACCACAGAACACAAATAGTGCAGAAATAACGGGTATGTGACAAAAGTTAAGAAAAGCCAGGAAACTCGGTGTAATGAGACACAGTTCAAGGGAAATCAAAGCACCCTGAAAAGAATTGAATGCATCAGGAAAATTATTTCCTGCCATTTGCAGTTTCCATTTGTATTTTACTAATATTGGTTTTTGTGTCTGGTACCTGCAGAATTTGAATTTTCACATTTATTATTTACCTATGATTCACCACTTCCAAACATTTTGGTAAAATTTATAATGTCACTCTTTCACATTAAAAAAAAAAAAAATTATCATCAAAGATGGCTGCAGCAGAGTAATTAGGAGCCCATTTATCATGAAAAAAAAATCCCCAGTTTGTCTGAATAGAAGTCGATTTACATTTTTGACCCACTCACTGGGAATATTTATCAAAAGAATATTCAATCCCCTGATAACGCTGTTTCACTGCCTAACCTAATATTTGGTGGAAATATGTATGTATATGCTGTTGGTCTGAACTTCTGTAAACCACTGGGATAATAACAATACATAATTTTTTATTTTACACATGTGCAAATAGATATATATTTATACAGATATATTTCACCAGAGGAAATCTCCAGGTATTTCACACAACAGGTTGAAGCAACCATTTCACAGATGGCAAAACTGAGGCCCAGGGCTGTGCAGTGCTTTGTCCCAGGATTATTCCACAGATTCCTGATGCCCATGGCCATGGAGCACCATCTGGGCCCAACATCCTTCTGTCTTTGCAGACAAGTCAACCAAAGGCAACATCACCAGCACATTTTGGAAGGGGCAGGAGCTCATTCTGCCCATTCTCCAAGACAGCTCAGTTCCTGCCAGCTGTGGAACCAAATTTTATTCTTATTTTGCTGCTGTTAAAAGCTGCTTGTGCAAAATTTGGTGGTATCCACACATGGAAATGGAACATTTGGGTCTCAGTGTATTGAGGATGCAGGTTTAGTCTGAATGTTGGAATGTTCACTGGAACATGGATTATTTAGCACCAAATAGGGATTTCCTTCTGACCAACTCTGGGAAAAAGCAAAGCTGTTATGACCTGGTACAGTTTGTTTATGTAAATACATTGACCTGAAGTGCTACTGTTTCCCTGCATCTCCTCCATGTCAAGAGCTTTTACTGAAGCAAAAAAGAAACAGCAGATCCTCACCAGCCTGGGTACTACCAGCATCTTCCTTAAAACTAAAATAATACCAGGAAAAAGAAAACCCAAACCAAAAAAACAACAGCCTAATGTCGCGTTAATTGTCCTATAACCCTTCCTTTATTGAGGAAATGCCTGTAAGGAAGATTTCCAAAGTCATCAGCATTAAGGAAAATCCCGTCAGTGCAGCTCCAGCGGAGACATCCTGTGGGAGTGCTGCTGAGAATGTGGGAACGCTCCCCTGGTGTGGGCTTGGGGCTGCAGGGCTGCAGATGTTCCCCCATCCCCTCTGCACCCATCAGGGGCCAGCTCCAGCCACCCCTCTGCTCCCCAGGCACCAGGGAGAGTTATTTATTGGGGAAATCTCAATTCCCTCATTAGTCCAGGGCCGTAACGTTAAACACCACACACCCCTCCCTTCACCAAAACGAAATAAAAAGCCCAAATGCAGCTTAAGGTGAGCATCAGAACGAGCTGACCTCCAGTTCTGAGCCCGGCTCACACGGCAAGCTTTGGGTTCAAAATGTATGATATGATATCACCATTTATTAATGTATACATGCAGATATGAATTAGACTAAACACAGGCAACAATTCAATCTAATGCCTCCCTCCCAGTATAAACAAATCATTATTAAAATTATAAAATGGAATAACATTTTCAAAGTAAGAGCAACATATGTAATTAGATTTACTGTATTTTGAAGGCTTAAAAAGGACACAACATAGTTCAGCCTTCCGTTCAGTAAATTCAGGCTTTATTAAAATACAAGTATTCAGCACTGCATAAATATTTGCACTGTATGATATGCAAAAGAGATACTCCATTGCTAACAAGACCAAAGCAAAATACATGTTGAAAGTTTCTTTGTCTTGAATGTGTTATTTTGATAATCATATATTATCAGTGTTTTATGAGCAAATCTGTAAAAACAGATCATAGAATGGAGGGAAGAGAATTCATTTAAAATATACTTTCTGTAAGATATAGTTCAAGTCCTTTTCTTTCTTTCCTCAGACTAATCTTCAGAGTAACAAGACAGTTTCAAGAAGACTGCTACTGCTCTCTACAGTTTAAATGCATCCACTCCTTAATTACAGTCAGTAATTGACTTTGTTCTGCTCCATTCCAGTCATTCACAGGCAAGCAGTTCCAAAGGCTTTGGCTGGTAAATCCCATTTAATGTGCAGGTTTTCTATCCCACTTTTATATATTACCTCCTTAGGATTTCTGATAAATTACTCTTGGAAAGGATTGCTAAACCATATTTGCACTTTGAACAATCAAATTTTCAACACCCTTGGGAAAAGACATCAGTAAAGAATGCTGGTTTTGACTAAACCTTGTGATTGAACAATTTATGATCACAGCCCTAAATGATGTATAACTAACAACAAGCAGAAATTGTTCAATATTAAGGCCTGTTAACACACCATCCCTGTGTCAGGCACTGCTGAAATAAACAGAGGGGCTGAGGAAATAAATGAAAGACAAATCTGGGGGGAAAAAAAAAAGAAAATTAAGTGCTCTATCCAGAGCTGCCAGACTCCATTGTGCCAGGTACTTCACTTATTTAAATACCTCCTGAAATCCCTCTCTCTGTGCCATCATTTTTGCAAAGGCTACAGTCTAGAATTAGCACTACCTTACCAGGCAGAATGCTGCTGCTGCTGTCAGCAGTAAACACCCACGAGGACTGACAACTGGCATTAACCCTCTGGTTTGCCATGCCCTTCAGGATGGGGATAGGAGACCCAGGGGGCCTGAATTCCCTCTTTCTCACTACAGAACCGAGGGAAAAAAATGACTTCAAAGCCTGAATCAACTCACATGGCAGTTTTGCAGCGATCTGTAGCACAGCCCTGCTGCTAAGCATTGATCCTCAGAAAATATTGGCTCACCACAGGTAAATGTGTGCTAAATTCAATGCACTGCTGGGCTGCCAACACAGTGTGGGAAGAGGGGAGGGAGGCAGGTGTGAAACACTTCCTGATATTCTATTTGTAGCTTATTAAGGGTTTCTCTTGTCACCTTATAGAGCTGCAAATGGAGGGTTGAGCTTCTTTTGCGTGTCACCATAATGATGCACCAAGGTGGTGTTCAACAAGATCCTGTGTTATTAAACAGAAATGTACCCTTTTGGCTTCACAAAATCCAGGACACTGTGTCTAATCAATGCCATCACCATTTTGTAATATACAAATATACCTTGGAGGCTACCCAGGATCAACGGTTTTTAAAAATTTTACCAATTATGTATTTTTCCTGTGCTAGGTTGTGCTCTGGGACAGACTGCTGTGCCAGGACTTCCAAAGCCTTACAGATCACCCTTCAGACTTTCACGGTATATCCACGCCAATGGAACATAGGAGGTAAAAGAGCCATGAAAGAAGATCAGGGTTATCTGTCCATGGTTTTCCTGCACAGTTTGGTCTGGAGACTATGGCACCACTGTCATAAACATCTCCTTCCTGGTATCCCTCTAATTCTTTACCAGTATAAACTTCTACTGATGTTCTTGCATTTATTTTGGCTGCAGAACAGGGATGGAGGCAATTTCAGCAACCCTACTGATAGACACTCTATGGTGATATGGGAAAGGGTGATAAACTCACAAAGCAAAAAAAAATACAAACATGTCTTATTGATTCACCCACTTCAAAGTGAACATATGCCTCTCTGGTGGCCACAACTATTATTTGCAGTGATTAACTATTTTTAGACAATGCCAAGAACAAACCTTAATACAGGAAGTGAAGAATTCTGTGGGGAAGGAGAAATGCAGCAAAAATTTTAGTGTGTACCACACAACAAGTAAAAGGGAGAGAGTGAGCAGCCAAGGAAGTGTATGGCTCATGTATAGTTCATGTGTGAACACCAAAAAACCATGTCACAGTTCTTAATTCAGCCAAACACTGAAACAAGCCAATGTTCAACTCCCCTTGAAACTGGGACATCCAGAAAAATTGCTGGACTATCGAGGTGAGGCTTCATATAACCAACTCCAATGGTTCAGTGTTGGATTATTGGATGCTTTTGGACCGTGGAAACTTCAGCAGTTGCTAATCCAGTGCAAGATTCAGTGCAGAAAACAGAAATTTTTATGCCACCTGGGACTCACACAGCTTGTGGTGAACACTAAGTGATTTAAACTTGGATTGACAGATACCTCTGCGTGCAGAAATTCAATAAAATGTGTTCCTCTTGTTGCACTGTGCATTGGGATTGCTGCCCTTGATATGTGTAGGAAAAAAAGGAAATGTGAGTTGCTGGAGCATTTCTAGCTCCAAAGTTAACACTCTTCCCCCTTCCCACTGCTCCCTTCATCACACCTGCTCTCTCATGAAGTGGTGGGGTTTTTTCTGATCATGTTAATCAACCTGATTCCTCATAATGAAAAGAAATCTGGATTTTTCTCTCTGTTTTCCTAAGAGATTTTTCAGGATGGGGTCTACCCATGCAATGCAACCAGGGCTGGGCCAGGGAAGTTGTAAAAAGAGTCAAGAAAAAAAATTAAAAAAAGAAAGAAAAAAAGAGAGTATATTGGGAATTTACTGGTTACAAATATTAATTTAAAAATCATTACAATATAATCATACTTGAGAATAAATATATAAATCCTGGACACTCCTCTGTCCACACCCCCAGTATAAGTAGAATTAATTAAAGTTGGTTTAATTAGCTGGATTTAAATTAAACTGGGACAGAGCCACGCAAGTTTCTAAAAACACGTCAAAAGTCTAACTGCATTTCTGGAAGTTGATCTTAAATTCTTTCTCACAGATAATCCAGTCTCTTGGCCATGTTTATGCTGAATGAGTAAGCAGCCGAGAGGATAAATAAAATATCTCTCTGTGCTGTACCATAGTGAGCTGAGTCTCATATTAAAAAATGGCAACAAAAGAAAACAAAAGGCTCAGTCTTGAGCTCTGTTATATTCGTACAGCATCACATATCCATTCCATGAGCCAGCCTATCAAACAGAGGTAGTCATGGTTATGCTGATAGTTAAATTACTTAAAGGACTCTAAGATGTTTATGACTACCAAAGAAATTTCATTATCAAGCAGATTGTCTGTCTCATATTACAGTCTGGCTTCACCCATCTCGCAGTCCTTTGGATGTCGAGCAAAGTTAACATTGAAGTGATGGGGAAATATCAGTTTGAGAGAAAAGGTCTTCAACCAATCTTTCAAAAAAAAATGATATTTGTTAAAAAATTTGGTGAGAAAGTATCTGCCTTGTGTTCCCAATGTTGCTAGATGTTAAGTAAATATATGCTGATTGCAAAAAAGTTGCTTTGGCAACTCTCTTATTAAAATGCATTTGTAACCCCCATCTGTCATGAAAGTTTTGAAAAGTTTGTTTACTTTGGAGAGCCGCCTTATCCAGGGTTACCCCGGCATACAATGATAGCAGTCTTCAGAAGTTGTGTGAGGAACAAGCCACTAGGGATCCATTTTTGTTTTAATTGGCACACACAAACACTTTTCTGGTCTGTCAAAAAGATCAAGCTAATATGCATGGCGGGTGTTATATTCTCAGCTTTTGGGAGCAGTAAAGCTCCCTTTATTTAAGTAATTTAAATGATAGACTGCAAAAACTTTGCAAGTCAGAAAAATGTTTTATACTTTCTTTGGGAATATTTGTTTTAGGCAACAGAAAATGTTCTACATATCTAAAGATGTTGAACCTTATGTTTTAATTACCCTGTTTTTTCCCGATTCTGTAAAAATTACTTTGAAAACCAAGGATTGCAAAGAGGCAACAAACAGATCCTGTGTTTTCACAACTTCTGCAATATTAGAATTTGTAGGACTGAATACTGCCAGATGTTTATAGGTTTTGTCCTAAGCTGTGTTGCCTTGTGGTGTGACTGCTTTGCACATCCACTCTCTGGGAACCTTTGTGGTGTCATCATATCAATGCAACCTCCTCATATACAATGAGTTGCTTCTTAGTGAAGATAAACTGAGGCTGGCATTATACACATCAATGGCCCCAAAATGGATTTAGCTGTCTCAGATTTGGGGGTGAAACTTACAAGAAACAATAACTTTTAAAATAAAACTATAATTTACCAGTGGAGATGAAATATTTTCTTTCATGGTAAATTCCTGGGATTGAATCCTCCAGCATAATTTAGCAATGAAATAATGCACCTTGTGATGGTTAAGAAGGAAAAATTTTTGAACCTAAAGTTTCCCTTCTTTCCTTCTTCTTTCCCTGTCATTCATATGACAAGCCAGTTTCTCCTGAAAAATTGCATTAATACCAACTAGGTGAGAATCTTCTCCCCGCATTATGAGACAAAAATTTTCCTTTCCTTCCTGGCCGTGATGAATCGCAGATGCAGAAGAACTGATTTTTATCACTTGTAAGGAAAATATTGAACCAAGAGGAGGTCACAATTTAAGCTCATTAAAGCCTGAGAGACCAAAACTCCCTCTTGGACTGAAAGTGGAGCTCGGGCTGGGGGTTCAAGAGCTTCTTTGGAGGGAAAGAAAGGTCCAGGGGTACTGGGATGCTGTCACTGATTTCAAGGAACAACTTGTCTTTCTCCTTTCTCCACCCACCAGTCCAGGTCTGTATTTGTGCTGCCCTGGGGGAGTGTGAGAAGAAAGCACATGATATTTGAGCAAAGGAAAAGGTAAGAAAGAGCAAACAACCTCTGCAAAACATCCAGGGAACATCCTGGGAAGTGTTTCCTGCTGATCCGCTACACTGGTAATATGCCCTGTGAGAGACAATTGGAACACAGGGATCAGCCTCTGAGAAACAGGGGTTTCCTTCAGAGGATAAAGAGCAGAAAGGGAAATGTGAGACAGGCAGCAGATGACCCTCCTGGATGTCAGCCACTTGTGTGCAGCCTGCCGTGTCCCCCCTGCCCGTGCTGCCCTCTGCTCCAGCCCCACGGATGCGCTGCCCTCGCCACGGAGCAGGAGGGATGGAATTCTGACAGCCTTTCAGCCAAAGTCAGAGGAGATGGGAGTCAACAGACTGGGGAAGGGAGAAAGAAATACCCCCACAACTGGTAAAAACAAGAGATAATAATTAAGACACAATTCAGTCGTGTCTGTGCATAGTGGGAAGTCAGGGAATAGACAATTGCACATTTTGTCCACGGATGAAGACTGAAGGCAGTGCATGAATACCTACTGCAAGCTACTTTTCTCCTTGGGGTAATATTTTACTGTTATTGCCTTTGCAATCTGAAGCCATACATTACACAGCCACACACAGAGATATTGGCAATGGTTTCTCAGAGAAGTCCTGTCTTTCTTAGCTTTACCAGCTGGACAATACCTAGTGATGAATGGTTCTCCTGTCCAATTTTATATGCATGTTATAACACTTTATGATGAATGTGAGTGAGACTCAACGTGATAAGTCCTTGTAACAAACAAAAATATCAAAGGGAGAATGAATGCTCTGCTTTCAGTGTAAAGATATATATTTAAAATATATATGCGCTGGGTGCAAAGATTTCATTTTGTTGATTCTTATTTTAGCCAAAAATTTATTCGTCAGTAGCAGAGCATTTCACAGCTACATTATTTGCAAGAAGAAGCCAGTACTGGCTCTTAGTATTTAATTTACTGGCACATATCTCCTATTAATGAATGCTGAGATTGCACAATGAGGAAAAAGAGATGTTGCTATAGGTGTCTTTATACTTACAGTAACGTATTTGGCCGTGATTATAAGTGTTTGTAAAACTTTCAAGAATCGTTCCTTGTCTACTTACACTAATGAGAACACCTGTTAAGTTTAGAGCTGCACAGGCTTATTTGCATTGAATTCAGGTTTTTGCATACTGTACATCACTTTTTGAAACAATTAGATGTTTACAGAGAAATACAGCCAACAGAAGAACAGCAGCTTGAATGCCCTCCAGCCCAAGTCAGCGCTAATCCTGGTTTGTGTGAAAAGCAGAAACCTGCTGAATTATAATACCGACACGAATTCAGTGAGCAGTGAACAAAAGTGTACCTGCAAATCCTCTGATAGCAGATGTTTCTTGTGGGGATTGCTACCTGCTGTTGAATAAAGCATCTCTTAGAGATGAAACAGCACTACTGAATGGGATTTTCATTGTTTATTTACCATTTTCTTTTCATTCTGATAGTTTCTTTTCCCTCTTTTTTTTTCCCCTTTTTTTTTCCTGGTGACTCAGAACCTGTGTACTGAGCATGTAGAACATGCGGTCATTTTCCAAAATAGCTGCATATGTAATTTTACTAACTTGCCAAAAGCCAATACACAAACAAAACATTCTTCCTACTGCTCAAGATCCAAACCACCCTCTCTACAGCAGAGCGTTCTGTGGCCTGGGGCAAGGAGGCAGGAGGTCCCTTTCTATAGAAACAGGTCTGCTGAAGGGTAAGTGCAATACCCTGCTGTGCCATGGCCATGCCAGCTATTGTTTTATAACAAAGCACAACATCAAAGTTGGTCCGTGATCTGTAGATACACTCCACCAGCTGTGTCAAGTTCCTGAGTGGGGCAGGCAGGAAAAGATACTCGTTATTATCTCCCCTTGCATGCAGGGAGCATACTACACAGAACATCTTGGGTTTGCCCCCTTCCATCTCTATTTGTATCTAACTATCAAGAAAAGCTAAGCAGGACGAAAAATGTTTTGAATAAGGCTATTGCATCCATTTCAGAAAACAAAAAATTCTAACTACTACAACAACTGGAAAGATTTCTATTTTCTAAGATAAGTTATTTAGTTATTTAATAAAAATTATGCTGGTGAGATTTAGGGTAAAGAAAGAGGGATTTTGTAACCTAACCAAATTTTAGGGTTTGTGGAGTCACAACCTAGTTAGAAAGCTTTTATGGGTAATACAGGTCTTTACTGAGCACAGAAGAATATGTATATTTCAAAACAAAAAATCCTTGAATGGTCTGGATTTGAAGGGAGATTAGAATCACTCTGTTCCAAACCCCTGCTGTGAGCAGGGACACCTTCCACTAGAGCACGTTGCTCAGTGCTCCATCCAACCTGGCCTTGAACACTTCCAGGGCTGAGGTATCAATGGAGTTCCTAAAAGACCAGTAGGCTATGAAACTCTCTGACCCAGTTCTGGTATTTGTTTCATCTGTAAATTATATTATCCTAAATAATAAGCAGCATCACAATACAGATAGTATGGAGACAGTTTATTTCAAAGCACAATATCACTTAAATTTTGAAACTAGAGATTCTTGCATTTTGAAAAAAACCAAAACGTATCTTTTTATGTCTCCAAATCATTGTGATAGCCTCAGACCAGTTTTCAAGCATTGGAGGATCCTTGGATTTTTTATTTAGACATTCTGAAACTACACTGACAGCACTAGAACTGCACTGGCCTTTAAATTTATCAACTGCTCTACATGGTACTGAAGTAATGACAGCAGGTTACTCAAAATGTTATTTAAAAATATCACATAACCAAAATATTTAATATCTCTTCACAATAGGAGTCTAAGGGGAGCTCTTCTAGGAAGGAGGAATATAGCTCAGAACTTGGGGAATTTCTTACAATAACTGGTTTTGGTAAGCCAGAGGTCACTGGGTGAAAAACTGCAGAAACATTTGACTCTGTAGCTCACAAGCAAGATAACCTACTTAGATCAATTCAGTAATTTTAAAAAATACTGTAAAATTAGGAAAGAAACTAAAATAATCACATACCTATTTTCTAGGTCTGAGTTTCTGGTGTGCACTGGGATATACTAAACACCAAATATTAAAAGCAAGTAAATTATTTAAAATAAACAGTTTTTGCAAGTATCGGATTTTTTTAAACCATGTAGGCGTTTCTCATGTATTAGAACATGATTTACACTTTGACATCTGTCAGTCAAGCTTCTGGCTATCACACTGGACAATCTGGAGGGGCACACCACAATGTGATGTGGCATGCAGAAAATCTGAAAAACTCCACTTTTCCAAAATAAAAATCCACCTTCTAGTTTTAAATAAAGAGAATGATTGCAAAATATTTGGCCATAAAGACTGTGAAGATTGAGGCTGGGTAATCAATAACGTTTGTGGTTGAATTACCCACTGATAACAAGTAATTTCCTGCTATCCTTGAGGGAAATTGGGAAGTGGATTTGGGGAATTTGGCAGACTCTCTTCTCTCTTTTCTAAATATTCTGTGTCTGAAAGCCTCATATTCTTTCCTGTTGCAAACTTTTGGATGGTGCAGTATAGGAGAATGTGGGTTTGGGGTGACAGCTCATTCAGGAACTTTGGGGTCTAAATATAAGGGAAGCTAAAAATCCACAAAATTGTCAAGGCCAGGAATGGCTGGGAATTTGGGGTTCAGCTCCTCTATGCCACAATCATAAGGCCATATTTATCTGAATCCCTTCAACACCATTATTTTTACTTCATGTCTTGTTTTTAATAAATGCACAGTACACATGGCAAGGAAATTGAGTGGTTCAAAACACATCATGGCCTCCTTGTCCAAAGGTGTCACCTTTGCACATTAATTCAAGCACTGTGGATGGTATGCCAAGAAACTTGTGGTTATCCAGCAACCCAAATTGCAGATCCAGAAGGGCAATAACCAGGGAATCTCCCCACAGGCCCCTGGCCCACATGTTCCTTGCCCTCCTCACCAAGCTGTCAGAAATTCTGGGTGCATTATCACTCTCCCCAAACTTAGCATCACACGACAACTCAAAAGCAACATCCACCCAGTAACGTGGACATTAAACTGTGAGGCAAAAGAGAAAGTCTTAAGGAAACTGGAATTTAAGACCTGAGTTTCTACAAGTGTTATGTTTGCCCGTCTTATAAGCCATGACCTAACCCTTGCACTGTTCTGCTGCCACTAAGATAATTAAGAATGCTATCAGGTTCTTGGCTCTGACAAAGGAAACCCATAAGCTACTTCCCAGAGATTTGGGGTACTAACTCATTAAACCAGAGCTGGGAGAGCTGACTCTATTACTTCTGTCTATGAGCAGAGACATGTAAGTGAGTTTGAACTATAAACAGAACCAATTACATTAACATTTCCCAACGCTTTCAAGAATCAGACTTGAAGCTTTTATTTGTTTCACGAAAACCGTGATCCGCTATGCTAATAAGTCTAAAAATTGATTAAAAGAAAAACATTCAAAGCAGAACCTGGCAGTAGAGCTTCTTATGTGCTTCCCTTTCATCTGCTGGAACACGGTAGCCCTGATTCAGCAAGGTACTTCATTAAGCAATAGGCAACGTGCAGAATCTGAGTGCTTGAGCTGTTTGCAGTCACAAGAGTGAAATGAGCAAATCAGCCTGAGCAAAAAATAGCAGAAAAGTTATATTTATTCACAGAGTGAATATTTCAGGGAACAAAAGATATGTTAGTGACAGTCAGTAAGAGCTGCATGTAAATTAACAGCAGAACCACAAGCAACAAAGTTAGCTGTCATTTGTAAGGGTAACAGCAAAAGAAAGCTGCACCTTCCAGCCCAGCTGAGAGGAGACAATACCTCATCAAGGAATTAGAGGGGGGAAAAAACCAAAAAATAATTACAAAAAAAACCCACCACCTATGGTTCCTTCATTATTAGGAGCAAACCCACACTAGTAACCTTATATACCTACTTGGAGAACACAACACTAGGAAAGAAATACTATTTTTTTTCAACTTTGGCTACATTAGTAAAAACACAGCCAGATTACCTTGAAAATAATGAGGGAAAAATAATAACTTAGTAAGAAATTGTACCTAGCTTTCAGCTAAACCCTTACTGCCAACAATCCCAGAACTCACTCTTTTCTTTCTGAGAACAGATGAACTGATTCCCTATCACAGCCAAGCTCATAATGTCTGAGATTAACTAGAAGTCACTCACTTAGAGAATGACCTTACGAAGAATTAAGCCATAAATTAGATACTGCCAGAACTTGAGAAATAAAAGAAGAAAAAATTGCTGAGTTTTTAGGTGTTGAGAAATTCAATTATACCATTTCATCTCTTATTGAAATGCAAACCCACAGGCTGAAAGCACAGAAACACACCATAGCTAAACAAAGTAGTGAGAAATACTGAAATAGGTGAATATTTATCAAACCCCTCACTTAACAAAGAAGAAGCACTGATATCCATGTTATTTGGAAAGCTGCTTTCATCGAGGGAGGGAACAGGATCTCAGTTTCACGCTTAACTCCGAACGATAACTCATTCCCGCTTCTCGCTGCTTGTGCTCGATGACAGGTCATTCACCTCACTACTGTCATGCGCTACAAAAATTAGCAACCAAGCAAATGAATCTAGATCAGATCCTATGTTTGAACTTGCTCATTTGCCTCCATGCTCTATTTCCCACTAGAAACCCGTTTGCTGCATCACAGGACCAACTTCACAGCCGACACGGAGCAAGAGAGCCGGAGAACCTTGTGAATTTTCCCAATGTATCAGACTTACAGAAACACCTGTGCTAAATAACTTTCTGCTGAGCTACTGTGAAAAGCTGCAGTGTTAAATAGCAATCACAGTTTCTGATTTTTCACTGAGCTGGTTACTCTTCTGCTAGAGTCCTCTGAGCTGTCATGTGGGGCGTGAATGGTCCCCATTTTAATCTGATTGCTTTTCTCGTTATTCAAATTGTTAAAGTCATAAATTTCTTTATTTATCTTGAAGTATCATTATATCAATACAATGGGAGTTGAGCAGCAGCTGATAAAGTTGAAAAAATCTGTTTATAAATGCCTTTCACTGCTGAATTGAAACTGTTCATTCACTGACTACTTGAAGATAAGAGGGGTTGAGAAAAATATGAGGCATTTGATTTGATACAGGTTTAAAAATGTTATTTCTCTTTAAAAATATCCCAAATACAGTATGTAAAAAGATGAATACTTTAAATAAACTTAGAAAGTTGCTGCTGCTGCTGATCCATCCCTTATTAAGGACTACAGCATTTGTGTAAGGAACAGCTCTGATTTCCATTTTACAAGAAAACTATGCCCTTAAATCTATGCAAGCAGTTAAAAAAGATGCATTTGCATGGATACAGAGCTCATTATAGGCTTTAAGTGTGTTAATGATTAGATGGAAAACTTGTTCAAACAAATTATTGACTCTGGTACTGAAAATCCAAGAGATAATAAAGCTCTGCAAGCAGGTAGGGAAAGCTGAACTTTGGGAAGCACTTCCCAAAGTAGTAAATAACAACAGTCCCAGGTCTAGGAGCAAATATCAAATACCTGCACATCCCTTCACACCTCAGGGGAAGAAGGAAGTAAAACCACTATGCTGTCACTCATGACAAGATTTAAAAAAAACATTCACCTGTCATATCTTTAACCCCTTCACACATGTTTGCTGCCTACACAAATCACTCTGCAGTTCTTCAGTTGCAAGAAAAGCCAAGGAAAGTAATAACTGAGCTGTTGCTAATATAGATTTATCATTAGGGACGTCTCCATCATCATGAGTAGAAGACTGGAGATACGTATTGATGCTCCACTCAAGCTGGAATGAGCCTAAACCAGCCAAATCTTTGGAAACTGGGAGAGAAAAAAAATAAAGTCGCGAAAAATTTACCTCTGCTGCTTTCAACCAAAATTTAAAGTAATTTCTGATTTTCCCCAAGCTCCAGGCAAGCATGTGCACAGCTCATGGTATTTAAATGAAGCTCCCACAACATTTTGTGGCAACATGGTATTTTGTGGGAGCGAATGCAAAACACAGCAGCAGCACCACTGTAAACTTTGAAACATTTCAGAGAATATCAAGCCCCAACTGCGCTGCCAATATAGTTTTAAGTCAACGTAGCGAGTTAAATTATGCAAGCAACCGTTTCTCACACGAGTAGTTCCAATGGTTTCAGACAAGGGCGATATCTGTGAAGGAACGAGGATGCTAAAAAGTATAAAAAAGAGTATTTTCCAGTGCAAAGGAGGTTGCAACACCCAGACTCGTGTTTAGGTAGGTTTGCCCGTGCTCTCGCGATTCTCATTTCCTACATGAACTGTGTTTCAAATCTATAATTCATATAAAGTGAGACTTTCAGTGTTTTTCTTGCACTAAACAGCCTATTGTGAATGGCTCCAGGACAACTCTCCCAGCCAGGTAATTTAAACTGCAGAAAAGATAGGCAGAGACGTTATTTTCAACAAGGTCCCAAGGTGGCTTTCAATTCAGAAAAACAATTGACTGATGTTTCTCTGTTTGCTGCCAGGAAGCTCTATGTAGTATTTCTAGAGCTTTTTCTCTACTCTACCCAACATGTGGGCTCAGTGTCAAGCTGTGAGTTTGTAAATCTTTTTCAGCACTTACCAGAGCTCAACATGAATTATGGTATTGCCAAATCTGCTTTATGCAGCTTTTTTTACACAAGAAGAAAATGTATGATTTTATGGTCAAAAAGAAACATCTACATGCTTGCAGTGGGAAAATGCAGTCAGTTGGGATTGAACCCCAGGAAAAAAAATTTCCCCCTAAACCTGCTTCTTTACTGCCTTCAAACTTTGGAAACTTCTGGGCTGTCAAGCTTTACTTGGTACACGTGGTTTCTCTCTGTACCTTTATTAACTATGTTAGCTAAGATTTTATTAAATAAGACTTTATTAACTAAGCTTTTATTAACTTAATGCCTATTGGAAAAATCCCGGCTACTTTTGTGGATGATTCGCCCTAAAACATGTGTTATTTTTTTAATAAAATACCTTCCTTTTTGTTGAGGAACAGTTAACCCAGGAGGTAAATCAGCCCTTTTGTTGAGGGCTAATAAACTTTGTGCGTGTGCATGTGTGTGCGTGTCTGAGTGACTTAATACTATTATAATAATATTATATGGCAGGCAAAAATATAATGAAAATGATAATTTGCCAAAAAGATTTAAAAAACACTGAGGTGTTACCTATCAAAAGTTCTCCTTCTGTCTATGATACAGCACAGATTGCAATCGTGACAGTAAATCTGGTGCTATTGTTAATGCCATGGCACTTTGGTTTTTGGCTTGCTTCAGTCCAATCTGTGACATGCTTGTGAATATCTTTCTTCTGTTCTGTCTGTATGGCATATGGATTTCTGGGATACAACGTCAGACCTATCCACATAACAAGTGTTCAGAGCACCTTATCATTTTAAAAAGCCAATTACTCAAAAAGACAAATGTGAAATGTTTCACATTTAATGATGAGCAAATCTGCAAAACAAATGCAATTTTGCTTCATTTGAAAAAGTTTAGTTTAACTGTAAATATTGCAATGGAGTCCCTAGCAATACACACCACGGGTAGGGACAGGCTCATTTTATGCATATTGTACATCATCACTGTCACTTAAATCTGCAAGATTTTCCATGCTAAGTTGTTTTAAATAAATAGAAAGAAATGAGATACAAAAGAGTGAAATATATGCTTCTGAATAGACTGTAAAAATGTCACTGCTAGCACTGAGCATTGGACACTTAAAAAAAAAATATTTTGAAAGTCTCTCCCAAAAAAACGAAAACTGCATATGTCTACAGAGGTAAAGGTCAGTAATGAAACAATTAACAGCAAAAATACCAATCCATTTTTTAGAAATATTTGTCAATATATAAAGAATGTTTTGTACTGCACAGAAGTGCTCAATTAATCCTGCTTTAGTGGCCGTATGTCAGATTCCCAGACTGAAATGATGTCAGCTGAAGAACTTAAATACACACAGGTTCAAAAGCAAGATTGTGTATAGGCTTCAGGACGGCAGAAATTGCTGCTTTTTGCTGCAGTACTAATACAGCTCATGATTCAATTAAATTCTTAAAAATGTACATAATATGCATGCGGGACCACTGCATTCAAAATACAGTGCAGTAGATTATTTTTTTAAAATCAGGCTATATGTGTATATTTATGCCTCCATGTCTGAAAAATCTATAGGCACACACAGACCTGCCACTGCTACAGATAATTTAATGCTTGTCAGTTATCCAAATTGTAGGTACTGGGCACCAGGGAAAAAATTAAAATAGTTATTGTTAATATGGGAGCATATTGGGCTAAAAGGCAGGGAGAACAGTGATATTAGTATTTGACTCAGCAAGACAAATGGATTTATATACAATATTTAAAATACATGGGAAACATATAAACAGATTTTTAATATTGGATATTTTTATGAGTAATTTGATTTTTAAACCCCTTGCACTAAACTGAGAACATTAGCAACAAAATACTATACAACACGGGAAACTGAATGCAGCTGGCACTGGTAATTTTAGAAGAAACTAATCTTGATATTTATAACATCATGTAGCAACCGGAACAGTTTTACCAGGCTGGGAATGTTAAAATACAAAAAAGTTCACCTTTCAGCTATTGTACTTTAGTTCTACTGCAGTGGGAAAAAAAAATAAATCAGAAATCAGCTGCTACAGTGCAAATATTAAGAAAGTTTATTATGATATATAGTCATGGAGATACCTTTTTTAAACTGCCTGTACATGCATTGTATTGTATATTAAATTTTTGTAATACAGCTCAGGGACTTTATATGTACAGCTGAAAAATCAGTTCATAAATTATATTTAGAAAACCAGAAAATATGCTGAGCTACAACATTAGATAAGAACCTTGTTTTAAGTACATTCCTTTTAGTGTTTTTTTAAGCTTTTGATTTAGCTTTTTACGTTTTTACCTGTAGAATGCCAGATATAATGAACTAATGACTAAAACATAAAAAAGGGTATTTCCCCCTTAATACTAGAAAAAGCTATAGTAAAAATTTCCCCAAATAATTTTTGCTATTGCTGCACATCAATGAGCATAAGTGTACATTTAAACCTGCAAGAGAATGTAATTGAGGTCACAATTTCATTATGGTATTTAGTTTCTAAGATTTTGGATTGTAGGGGGAAAATAAACATTCATAAAACATAACACACCAAGCCATTTCATAAATTAAGCTGTATAATGTATTTAAATCCAAGTGATTTACATCAGAGGTTAATTTTTACCAGTATCTTTAATGTTCAGGAGTAATGAAGACAGAGGAATAGATGGTTTTAAAATGTAGGACTTTACTAAGTGCAAAGATCTGAATTTGCAGGGAGCTGTGCAGGCTTTTAGCCTGCTTTTATAGTACGTGTTTTTGTTTTTCTGCTTCTCCCTTGCACACCCACTCACCAACTTCAGCGCTGCGCTGCAGATTTGAATGAAGTGAAAAGCTCAATGGGTAATTGTCAAAATACTTTCATTTCTCCCACTTTCACACAAGAACCAAATAAAGCCAGGAGAGTCTCCCGCTTCCCACAAACACCCAGAAATCGGCAGCATTCCACCTGGAGCTACCAAAGAGCACAGCTGAACCTCCCAGATCACAATCTCCTTTTTTTTTTTAATCCCAGAAATACACCTTGAAAGCAAACGCATTTCTCTCGAGTTTCGAGAGCTGGTATCAGAATTGCGCACCACCTAGCTCATGCAAAAATCTGTTTATACACGTTCTCTCTCTCTCTGCCGGTATTACAGAAAAGAAATGTCAGTAATAATCAAGCGAGGGTGCTGAATTAAAATCTGAAATCGCTAACAAACCGATCTGTACAAAAGTGTCAGTGTTAAGATTTCCAGACTGGGGGTTGTGCGACAGAACGAGGCGCTCAGACAGAAGAAAACAGCTCTCCACTCCAGTACTTTCACCCCGTTAATCTCACATGTGCTTTGCCACGGATTTCTTGCTATTTTATTTTTAACCTCTGCTACCTTGTGGAAAGTGGGCTATTCTGAGGGTGCTCGCAAGCAAAGCTCTGATTTTACAGATGGATGTAAAGCACTGTTAAATGAGAGCTTTAAGAAGGACTTTTTCAATTTACTTTGAGCTTAAGCTGAAGTGGTTTAATCACAGCTTGTACACATCTTCTTAAAAATTGTTCTAAGGCGGGGGAGAAGTAATAATCATGTAGGAAATCATCGCGACAGCTGCTGGCTCCCATGATCCCATTTACACTTTTAACATCACTAATGAAAACCTATCTGGGCAGTACCTGTGTCAGAGAGGTGTCAGGTGGTCATTTGGCACAAGAGAATAGAAAGGAATTAGAGCAGCATTTTGAAAATTACTCACTTTTTTTTTTTTCTTGTGTGTAGAGGGGTTGGTGGGGGATTTTTTTGGTTTTTTTTTTTTTTTTTTTTTTTTTTTTTGCACCTGTTATTCTAAAATTTCTTTCAGTTACATTTCAAAACACTACAGTTGGGATCTCCTTGCCAACCTGAGATGGCATAAGCCTGGGTAACAGAACAAAATGTGAGAAGGTCCTTCTGTCTTTAACGCCTGTTCACCAATGAATCAGCCTCCAATTAATCTGTTTCTTCAGTAGGAGTTTAATAAAAGTCAAGCACACACATGTTCAGTCTTGTTTAGTATTAAAGCTGTGTTAACATTATCTGCCTAGCCAGGTCAAAAATCTTATATAATTAAATGCCAGAAACCATTTCAGAATTTTAAGGGCTTTACAATTTTCTGTAAGTAATTGATTATGCAAGGCAGGATAGTTTAAATTTAAAACAGGATAGTGATGAGTGTGATGTCACTTTTCATTAGATATTTCAGAAAAGTTTGTTTTATGGCCAAAGTACACTTAAAACCTTACTTATTAGAATTACTATTTTGCATTTTTATGAACTGGTAAAAAAAAAAAATCAGCAAGCCATATTTCCTTTCTACATCATGAAGCAGAAACTGAGTAGACTGAGCACATCCCGAATTTCCACACTGTCAGGCAGGTTATCCCTAAAATCACAGTCTAGGTTTTGCCCTATTCAGCTGTGCCTCTAACTTGGCTTGGAAAAGCAAGGTATTATAATACCAATATTATACTGCATTGCCTCCTGGTGAAGTGAACCTGGCCACAAAAAGAGTTAAAAACCAGAGTCTTGAGTCTGAACCTATGGCCCAATATAGGCAAAGAATTTCCTCGGAGATATGTGAAGAAAGTCCAATCTCCAAATAAATATAAGCTCTCTATATTGATTAAAGTTTTGCTTTTCACCATTTAAGCATGGCTATGATTTCTGATTGACAAAAAGAAAAGGCTGAGAGAGAAATAAAAACCGGGTGAAAAAAGCCCCAACATATTAACAACAAACATGTTGCTATGAAAGTGTGGAGCACGTCTCAAACTCTGTCCATAAAATCCACTCTTCATATCCCAGTCAGCAGCACTGAAGACACTGCTTCCAAAGAAAGTTACAAGCAATTTAGTTCCTGCTGCCACCAAATGTTCAGCACAAAATGTGGTTCCAGGCTCTGTGCAGCATCCTCAGTCCTCTCACAGTCACTTTCTGTGCCCGACAGCAGAGGGGTAATCCAAGCTTTTCCCCTGCTCCATCCCCCTTTGAAAGCTTCCCTTTTTCCCCTTTTCCTTCCCACAGCTGAAAACCAGATGCACTTCAGAGCTCTCCATACACCTCTCCATTGTCCCCAGCACCAAACAAGCCGTGGCATACTCCAATGACATAATGCAATGCATCACACAGATGACAAAGCACAGCCACATGGAGACAAAGGAGGAATTAGAAAAGTCTTAAGAATATAAGTTCAAAGAAAGTCGTAGCTCAAGATACCAATAATTCCAGGTATAAGGACAAAGAAAAAAAAAGAAAATTTAAACTTGTGTGTTTAAATAGATTGGCTCATAACATTCAGTTCAGCATCTTCATTAGTTTTAAAGCATAGTAAAAATACAGGGGAAAAAAGGGTTAAAAAAGGAATCTGAATCATGAGAGAAGGGGAAACAAAACAAACCAAAAAAGCTATTAAAAATAGAGCTACAGAAAACTAAGGATGCTTATAGCAACGGAGGACAGCCAGCTTTGGGTAAACAAAGACAATTTTGGAAGTGGCACAGTAAAAATAGGTCAGTACTACATATAAGTAGAAATTAATATGATGGAAATGGTTTAACAAGCCAATATACTGTACTCTGTACAGTGCCACGATCATTAAGCTGGTGAATGGGTGCTAATGTGGTAGGAGGAAAGCAATGCATAAAAAGTCAAATCAATACAGCAAGAACACACCAGCATGAGAGCAGAAATAAAGACAATCTGAACCAACAGTGCTCTTACTATAGTTGCTCTATAAAATAAAATCAATATACAGGTAACAGAACAAGCAGTGTAGTCACAGTGGGCTGAAATACAGGCAGGTATCAGTTTAACAAAAATGTGCACAAAACTCAGGTCATTCAATGTCAGTGGGGTCAAAGTGGCTGAGGAATGCACAGGATGTAACAACAGAGCACTGCACCAATAAAGCAAACAATGACATAAAAATATCAGACATATATAAAAGTAAAGGGAAGCAACCCTGAAAGCTCTTTAAGCTGGGCAAGTCTATGCACAGTGACTTCAAAATATACAAGTTTCTGTTACTTTTTATTATAAACATGATTAGACTAATAATTTTCAATTCCCATGACATGGACATCTGGTAGTCGTGACTAATGGAAAAAAGGCAGATGTCAAAGAACTTTAATTATGACCTCAAATGACTCTTAATATTCTGTTATTTGGTTTGTACTAACAGAAAATGAAGTACAGCAGTCTTGAGATGTGAGCAAATGAGACCTTTGCTTATATACTGGGCTTTACACACCTAAAACCAGCTCCTCTGTGCTTATACTGGCCACTGATAAAACCTTTTATTTGAAACTTCCAGATTAAAAGCATACTGCAATTTTTCTGTTCCTAATTTTCTTCTGCACTCATTTAGTTGCATTGCAATAAACCATTTTCCAGTGTGTTTTAAAGGTAAATAGATTTAAAAGGAAAAGTAAATCAGTGGTTTTCAATAGCGATCATTAAAATATAAAATAATTACTGTAAAAAAAAACACCAAACATGAGTTGGATGTTGTGTCTGCTTGACACAAGGACATCTGGAGATCTGGGCAGTGCATTCACTGGGGTGATATGTGAACTTTACTTTAGGATTAGAACAAAAATGGCAGCCTCATAAATGTCTACACCATCCTTTGGAGAATCACAGGCAACCTCCCAGACTACAGCGATAAAAAGTTGCACTTACAAGGCACATTTTGAGAGCAGGGAAAGAAACTGTCATTTAAGGACTGTAACTCCAAGTTTTGGGCTGAAAGCATTTTTTTTTTTCTTTATAAGTGATTTGAAAATATATGTAAGCCCGAGTACAAATATTGCCCTACTGTGTGGGTGACTTTGTCATGTGGTGGCATGGCCAAGTCACCAAGGAAAGCCTGAATGTCTCACACCTCTGGCAGCTTTTTTCATGAAATTCAAACAAATTTCTATCAGCAATGCTATCAGCATGTTACAATCCCCTCATCTCGGGGACCTGGGCACTAGAGGAGTGAGCAGCCACTCCATGGAGTAGGGATGCTCAGAGCAGTCTCCATCATCACATGGTCATGGTGGGGTGAGCTCTGAATTAAAGGAATTGACCCAAACACAGTGAGAACATAAATAAAGCTCGCAGTGCCTCTCAGGCCTCAGCTCTGATGGCAGATCTTTGCACCAGCTCTTCCCAAGGCTCAGCAGCCACCGCTGCCTAAATTATCTCCTGACAAGTCCTGACCACCAGGGTTAAAAAGATGCATCCATAAAGGATGGCACCCCCTCAGTGGGATGGCACGAGGACACAAACGCTCATACCTTACCCATGAATCACCCGGGTGCGACTCAACAAAGGTAACATATTTCACTATAGTTAATTATCCTGGTTTATCCCAAGAAACCAGGTTTTAGGCTGTAATCTGTGAGGAAATCTGCTGTTCTAGTCCTAAATCCTCCCCTCAGCCTGGCGATTATCAGCTACATTTTTGTACAGGAGGGAATTAATGCCACATACCGCCTAAGCAGCTTTGAAGTCAAAAAGGCCCAGACCTGTAATAACTTTTGTGCCGCGTTATTGACTGCGGGGGAAGCGAGAGCCCGCGGTCACTGCCGGTTCCAGGGGTCCCAGTTCCCTCCTTCCCCCCAGCAAACCCCACCACCATCCCTGGGCAGGGGACCCCGGGTACCTGCCAGCACTGGAACAGAGGTAACAAGCTGGAAATACAATGCAACCTGATTTTCCCATCTAGCACCAATCAATATAGCTTTAGAGTTTGACAGTAAGGCCCCATAATTAAT
>NW_024356504.1:24664853-24689853 GCF_014805655.1 Passer montanus | reverse complement strand
TGCCAGTAAAAGAAACCAGAGAAAGAAATGTAGAAAAAATATGGAAACATTACCACGTTATGAAATTTGCTTTCTTTTTGCTTTCCCTTGGTACTTTTCCAATGTGAATCCCCCTCCAGCAAGAAATCTAGTGAATTTCTTGGAGTCCTGGTTACTATGGATGTCTGAACAAGGAAAATTTCATTTACCTTTTGGGCACTGGACATGTGACAATACACAAGACAACTGGTCTCCTTGAGATACACAGGGAATTAAAGCCATCATTCCCCACTGATATTCATGACAGTTGCTGAGCTGGGTTTACTACAGTTAATGGAAAAAAGATATTCCCCAACATTATTCTCCTTACTTTACCTGACCTAAAACCAGAAAATCTAAAAGATAATCACAGATTCAGTGGCAGCTCTTGTGTCCTCAAGCTTAACTGCATCAAGTACAAAGGGTGCTCTTCATGTATGAAAAGGTTTAGGAGATTGTGCTTCCTTTCACTCTACTTCATCCTATCGGTTGCACAGGGGAAAGGTGTTTATTACAGATTTTTTTCCAAAGTTTCATCTCATATAAACTTCTGAGGCTTGAATTAATATGACATTTTATGTAGACAAAATATAAAATGCCTTAATTTACAATCTTTCATATGAAAAAAAAAAATTAAAATTACTTCAATGATTTCCACCTTAGAACGTGAGACGACACACAGATTGTGCACCACCTGCATACTGGGAGCTGCGTGGTTCCATGGACAGTTTTTAAAGGACTGAGCATTTCTGAAAAGCTCATCTCCTCACCAGCAACATGAATTCCAACATGTGTGTTTTAAGGGAACCATGCATTTTTATGCAAAGGCATAAACTGGCCTATGAACAAGATTTTGGTTTAACAGCAACTTCAAAGAGCCTGATGAACGAGCAGAAGGAAAGTGCACACTTAGGCAGTTCAAAGCACTACAACCATGTTAAGCTGTCAAGATAGATGCAGGGCCTCCAAATCCCACCAATTAATTTTTTTTCCTCGCTGAAATGTTGTTATTATTAATAGAGATACCCAGTGAAAATCTCTGCATGTATATAAGATATACATATAGATATGTAAGTCAATATTTGCATAAGGACCTTTATACTCCCCAAGCCAAAACTGTTTTCTTTGATTTGTTGAGTCAGCCTGCTGTATTAATTGGCTATGGCTGTCCCAATTACAAGAACAATGGGGTGTTTCTCAGGTCTGCTACTGATGTTTGAACACACCATAGTTTTAAAGCTATCCTATAAGCACAAAGTTAATTTTATCTCAAAATAAAAATAATACTGATGTTTAGACTTATGATTTCCACAGGGGAAATCTCAATGGAAATCCATTCTCCAGTGGCATGAGAAGTACTGACACAAATCCTACATACATATGGATAATTTGTAGTAATCAGACATTCCAAGCCCTCATTTGAAAAATATGCTCTAGAAAGTATATGTACACTTGTTCAAAACTCCAAAGATGTATTTTGATTACTGATAAGTTCATTAAGAGACTTGATTGCTTTTCTATAAAAAAAAATATCACTAAACTGTTTGATGTTTGATGCTTAAATTTGTAATCTAAATCCTGATCTGTAATCTGCTCTTATTCTTCCCAGGGTATACCCAGATCATACAAAGAATTCATGCCCCTTGTATTCAGTGGTGCATATTTTATTTAGGTAAAAAATGCTTTGATTTGATCCTCCAGACTTGTCTGGGGTACAGAGGACAACCATTCCCACAATTATTGTCTTTTGTTCCTTTTCTTAGCTCCTTCACCAGACTTTACTCAATAAGGATGAAATTTACATTCTTAGTAAAAAAATAAAAAACTCATCTTTTCCAGTGAAAACTATATTTCTAAGGGATGTCGGGAAAAATTTTGCACTATCCAAAACAATATGTAGAAATTTTGTTAAAACGCTAACAGGTAGTAAAATATGACTGAAAGTCTGCAAAAGTTTAAACTGTTCATATAGCAGTGGCCAACCAATCTGAAAGGTGGTAAATTTGTTCTATTTCCAGAGTACTGATTAAAAAATTGAAGCCAAATGGTTCAAACAATAATTTATTTGTATAAATTAATAACTGGTTGCTTTTTTCCCCTCCATCAACCATATTTTAGGACAAAAAGAGAAGAAACTCCCAAACAATTGTTACTGGCAGGGAGTGTAGGATACCTGATAACTATAAAGTGTATTAAGAGACATATTTTCCTTGCATGTCAGAAAAACACCCATCTCAAAACTTCCAGACATCACCAGAAAACCTCAGAAATGTTGTTCAGAAGGGAACACCTGAAATGGTCTTTTCCAATCTCCCCCACAAAGCAGAACTGTTGCTGTGCTAGATCAGGACACCTGTGGTTTTGTGTAGCCAAGTCATGAAAATTCCCAAGAATAGAGACTCCACAGTCCCACAGGACCCTGTTGTGATGATGCACTATAGCCTCAGTAATTTTTTGTTTCTGATGTCCAGTCTGTGTCTCTCAAGCTGTAATTTGTGACAATTGCTCCGTCTGCCACTGCTGGATCTCCCATTCCTCTGTGCCCCACCCTGCAAGGTGCGTACACCTGGGATGGCATCACCACCCTGGGCAGGGGTGGGATAACAACAACAACAACAACAACAACTCCCCACTCTCCCCTGGTCCAGCTCACGATGTGCTGATGTCTCAGCACGAGCACACCATGAGCTCATATTTAACCCCCCATCAGCTGGGACTCCCAGGTAATTTCCAATAAGTGTGTTCATCCTCCGGTTAAATAATTGCTAATTGTTTCCTACAGCTGTTCCCTCAGGGCCTTCCCCTGCTAGGCAGAGAACTGAGCCGTATTAGATCCCAGCAGTGCTACCATGTCCACTCCTGGTCACAGGGCTCCTGGACACATAGTGATACAAGGTTACAGGATAATGCCAATCAATTTTAAAGCATTCCCTATACTGCAAGAGCAGGTTAGGAGCTCTTCTGTTCCTTAGACAGACAAAAGATATTTCTGGCAGGACCAGGTTTGTTTCCTTAAATTTTACTTTCCATATGCTCAGGATAGTTATTTAGTTTGTCTCTGGTACTGAGGTGGCCAACAATGCAGTGCTATTTCAACTAATGAAAAAAGAGAAGTACAAGGTATGAAAACCTTATTCTAAAAATGAACTAAGCAGATGGGATATGCAATTCTAACTTAGTCCATTTGCATGTGTTTGTTGGTTGCTTTTTTTTTTCCCCTGTTTCCTTTCTCTTTCTTTTTTTTTCCTTTTTTTCTTTTTTTTTTAAGTTCTAGTAGATTTATCTACTCGAAAAGGTCTGCTTGAAGCAGAAAGGAAAACCAATTCTTCCAGCTTTAGGGCAGGAAAGTGCATAGCTGCTAAGGAAGAGAAGAGATTATGCACATAACATCCTCACCTCCTACATTTGGCAGCTCCCTCTGCTTGGAAGCTGTCACCTCAGGCATCCAGCCCAGGGTGTTCTAGTCCTAGATATCCTCCTTGTACAGTCTCCCACTTCCTGGAGATGAACCAACACTTTGTGTTTGACTCCCCCCACCAGCTTCAGCTTCCCTTGTGTCCCTAGCTAGCAGCATCAGAGACAGATAATTTCAAGCTGGAACCTCTTGTAGGCTGTATTATCACTGCATTTAAAGGGTAACAGCAGCAGCAAGGAGACAAAGAGAAAGGAGAGCACACAAGGACTCACACAGCCCATGCCCAGGTTAAAACACCTCTCTTCTCTACCTGTGAGAGAGGAAAGGGATGGTTTTCTCAGCAGCCCCTAATGGATGTGTGATGTCTTGCAGGAAGAAGCAACAGGCGATGCCATATTTCGGATAAATACCCAAACACCAAGAGAAAAACTGTAAAGACTGAAGAGTCAAGCCAACACATCAAATCTCCACAAACACATATTTAATTTTTAATGTAAAACTTCAAATTTGACTATTGAGACGATGAATTCTGTCTGTAGATATGAAGATAACGTGCGATAGGAAGGGCTTTGCAATGCTTTTGCTAATTGACCTGGTTTTAGGTAAGGAAAAAAAAATTCTCTTCACCTCGATCAAAGCTTCATAAAAAAATCTCCCACATTTCTTTTCTAGACTTTGAGTGCACACCTCACCCTGGCCAGTTATGGTCAATGCACAGGAGTGGCCAAGATGCACGTTTTGGTCTTTAACATATCACAGGTTTCACCTTAAGCTATTTACAAATCCTGGTGACAGCAGATAACATAAATATGTAGAGAAAGGGAAAAATTTCTTGCAGCTTTCTCACATCACATTTTCCCTGCTCATGTACGTGGAGAAATACAAAAAAAAACACCCTATCCATGCCTATTACATTTTGAGCTTTCCCACATGGGTACTCCATTTAATATTTTCAAGTGCCAATAGCCTTTTCTATCTCTGCAGCTCCCTCCAAGCATTAGACTGAATCACAAAAAAAATATTTTTCAATGATTGATTGTAGTAACAGGGCTGTTGAAGAGCATGTGTGAGAAGAGCATCACAACACCCTCTCAAGGCCCTTGGAGGGTGCCTTGAGCACTGTAAGTTAAAAGAAGAGGAAAATAACCCTGAGTGACTGTGTTACAATAGTCATTTCTTCCAAGCAGTGCTGAATATCTATATCATCTTTCCTTTCCTTCTCAGTTTAGACTTTCACACACACTTTTTTTTTTTTAATAGATTATCATCAGTTAACAAGCTTATTGCTGGGGAGGTTACTTTAAAGAATAGGAGGGAGGTATGACTACTTTACTTGGTTAAATCTGGATCTCTTGATTTACTTTTGCAACCACAGAACAATTTGACAAAGCAGAAAAGTAAATGCAAACAAAGAAGACAGCAGCCAGTGCCACTCTGGGTCCTGTGGGATTTTCCAAATTGCTAAAAGCTGTCACCGTAGCCTGAACTATCAAGTGTGAGGCACATGCTGGTTTTAGTTGTTAAATTTAGTGCCACTAAGGGCTACTCCTAAAAAAAGCCCTAAACACAAACAACCTGCAGTGTCTAAAGCAGTCAGCATCTAAAGCAGATATTAGTAGAGTGTTTTCCTTGTGAAGAAAGAGAAGAGTACTAGGAGGAATTCTATCTTGAGCATCATGAAAGAAATGGCTTATGAAAACCAAAATATCTCAAAGATTGATGAACTTGTCTCTATGTTCCAGCAAAAACCACAGGGAATTGGTGCTGGGTAGTTCATGTTCCTCCTGCCCCTTGATTCACCTGGTAATGTGCATTGACTGTACAAGTTGATTGGATCATACTTCAGGTTTTCTTAATATTAATTTTATAATCAGCAATACCCATCATGGCTGAGGATGTGCTTTGGGTTGCCAGTATCAAGAGAGGTGGCTCCCACCACTACAGATGAGACAGCTAGTAATCCACACAATATTTATTATAGGATTACATCTCAAGAGCTTTGGCACACACATTGAAAATGCTGAATACATCAGGGATCCCTGATATTTGAGTAAACCTTCCCAACAGAGAGAGGTGCTGAGAGCTTGACTGAAACCAAAACCCCCTCAAGGTGCTGGCATGAAAGGACAGAAGAAGAAATGGCAAAAGCACCGAACCTAATACAGGGGGATGTGGAGAGGGCTGAATGAGCAGGGTGAGAATAATCCCCATCCAAGGCAGAAGTGTCCGTAAATCAAAGTGTAAGGATACAACACCCACGTCCCCCACCACCAGGACCTCACCAAGAGGTGCCAGCTGTGTGATGGAGGCACTCAGGAAGTCTAGGATTCCTCAAACATCTGCTGGTGCCATTCAGAATGAGAAGTAAATCCACACTGGCATTACGTGAGATTTATTTTTCCACATTAACCCAAGAAACAACTGCCAAGTTTTTTGCTCATTTGCCACACAAGGAACGACTGAGTGGTGTAAGAATGGGAGCCAGATGAGAAACTATATGTAGAAAAATCAGGATTAGGACCAAGAAAAAAAAAAGCCAGTAAGTGACCAATGAAATAAAGACAATTTCAGGGAGGAGGAAGGCTGCAGAAAATGCATTCAGACTTCTCATATGCTACTGCTGTAATGAGAGGACATGTTATTTGTTCTAAAATATCTTTAAGTTACAGGTCCACTCAGAGCAGGAGACGATGGCTGCCTGTTTTACTAGGGAATTTGTCTTTATTCTGTGGAAAACACCCTCTTGACCATGACAACCTCAGAAGGGTGTGCAGTGAGCAATAACACTATTATTTCCTTGATTATGAGAATTTGATTCCAAATACCTCTACATGAAAGAATAATAAGGTCCAAGACAGAATTAAGTCCCTTATTTTTACAGCAATATGGGCCACAGTGCTGAGTTAAATGCTACACTAAAAAAAAGAAAAAGAAAAAAAAACAACAACAACAAAAAAACCCCAACCAAAAAACAACTAAAAAAAAAACCGCAAAAAAACAAACAAAAAACAAACAAACAAAAAAAACAACCCAACCAAAAAAAAACCAAAAAACCAACCAAAAAAAAAAACCCCAAAAACTCTTCAAAGATAAATGTCATTTATTTTAGCACTATTAGTCCCTCTGCCATGTGATCAAGCCCTGTTCAAAGCAGAGGGAAGCTCCTGGGTGTATCCTGTGCTCCTCTACACATACTACATATGGATCTCCCAGCCGTATTGTGTCTTACAGTTTGAGCAACACCTAAGTGTCATAGCTCTGTGATGCTTATTTCTAGGTCATGCTGGTTTCTTTATGCATCGTGAGTTAGGGTTTCATAACCATTTTTTCAGCTCAAGTCTGCAAACAAACTCTGTCTTTTGTGTTACTGGTCTTCACGCCTCCTTTCCCCTTGGCACGGCACTGTTGTTCTTTTGTTCTTCATAACTAGAAATGAAAGGGCCTTGAAACTTTTTAACATATTTAAGAGCTTACACCCCTTTGTTTTATGTTACAAGAGAAATGCTTTTCTGGGAATACTGATACAGACACCCAATTTTTAATTTTTTTTTTTTAATTTCTTTTCAAGTTGCCTGAAGTATGCAAGCAGGCTTAGGTAGGAATCATTAATAAGATAACTGACTATAATAATCACAAAGTACTTTTTGGTAAAAGACAATATTCACTGAATAGATACCAAACTGCATTTTTATATCATAGAAGAAAATTCCTTTGATTAAAATCAATACATAATTTCCTTTGTGAATTCTTATTTATGGTGTCTTTGTAGCTTCTTCTTTATACATCTGAGTGAATTGATTAGTTCTGTATGGAATACATCAAGTTATGCAAAGTTTCTTCCCACCTTTGCAGCTTGCATAACACAAAGCCTCTGTAGGACATAATTATGGACATTAAAGCGTGATATACTTATTTTCATCCTCTCCAGCAGACTAAATTCCAGGAATGTCACAGTAAATACTGTTTTCTTCCCACTGTTAGGGTTTTTTTCCTCCTAGTTTGGAGGACAATGGTTAGAGCTGCTCACCTACACATGTTGTCAAGTCAGTTGTGTTTTACCAAGATGTTTTAGAGAAACCCTCAAACAAGAGAATAGCCAATGAACTAGATGTGTAGACTTCTCTTGATCTGAGTCTAGGTCTGATCTTGGCCTGATCTGGGTCACCTGGGCAAAGACCAGGTGTAAGCCACACCCCTTGCCATGATATGAACATGACAAAGTGATGTTGTACTGTACTGTGCTACACACCAAAACACGTCCTGTGGCATGGCCAGACCACAGATGCTGCACCCATGGCAGCAGGAATCATGAAGAAGCACTGAATACACCTTTCTGTCTTCCCTCATTATCCAAAAATAATGATTCTGTCCTGAATACGCATTATTTTTGAGCCAACTTGCCAAATCTAAACAATGCCCTATTTCTATTCACAAGGTACTACATGACTGCTCTAAGCTTCAGCACCATGTCCCTGTAGCAATTGGGATATGCAATAAAGAGCATAAAAGAAAAACACACCATTTTCAGTTTATTTTAAGGCTTTTCCCGGGATACCTAGGAGAAGAAATTAGAGTCAGCACTCAACTTCAGCAACAGCAAGCTGATGTTTATGAATTAAGTAAAGTAGTCTGATGATGCCAGTGATTATATTAATCCACTTGACTGCAAGAGGATTAATTTCTTGAGTGAGATGAAGATAGGACTGGATACTCATCTATTGTGGGTTTAGCAAGGAAAAGTGACTGCGGAGAAGTACCAGTCCTAGGAAAGCTCTGTTTAACACAAACCTTCATTAATTGTTTCAGACATTTGTCTTGCATCAGATTTCTAACTCGGGTTGCGTCATTGTCACATTCCAGTCGTACCCTTATCTAACAGGATGTCTGTTTGCAGCCAAGAAGCTAAAAAGTTATAGGAACTTAGATGGAATCTCACGTTTCATTTCTGCATATGAAATTCTTGTTTGGATAAGCTACAGGATTCCATTCCAAATCTCAGAGCTCTAGAGAAAAGCGCTTTAAATGTATATACAGATATACAAATCAAAATCAATAACCTACATGAAATCTTGTCTCAGCGAACAGACATTTCCACAACATTGCTAAATGAGCAGATATCAAGAGGATGCATCTAAGCAAACTGAAAAGACATGGTGCTGCAATTCAGAGCTACCAGAAAACATTCCAGAATTAATTAACCTGTAAATAAATTGTTTGAATGACAATAATAGTACCTTCACTCATGGTTATATTAGTATTGTTTCTTAATAATCCTGTTCATGGACAAATTTCACAGAGATTAAGAGTTTCTTCAAATCTCTTAGCAATATTGTTCATGTTTACCTCCTTGCTGCTGCAAAGCTCCAGGTATTCACAACTTCTTTCTAGCCTAATGCACAGGATTGTCTAATTTAATTAAAAGACTCAGAGAAGGAAATTAAAAATAGGACATTTTAAGGGCCTATCTTGTAAGGGCCATGTAATTGAGAGAGAAATGGAAAGGATCTTATCTGGGTATGAAAGAACATTGTACTTCATGTGTTTTCTGCCCCTTAGGACTCTGATTAAAGCCAAGATCTACTAACCTTGCGATAAACTTCATTTTTATTTTGTCAAAAACAATGACATAAAAGTAAGTTTTTTGAATCAACTACAGGCTACACATCCTAAAGATTCTAAAAAATATATTTAATAACAGACAACTTTATTCAAAGGTAATACCAATTCAATTAGCAGGTCTCCTAACACACCCCCTATTGAATCTGTGAGTAGGTGCTGGGCTGAGATCATGGTCAGTTCCTGGGGAACCAAAGCAAATGAAATGCAGGATGGAATTTGTTTCTGTCCTCTTGAAAGCACCAGGGCAGCTTCTCTTAAGAACATGGCAAATATGAACCTTCATCTTCAGGATGTGCAGCTACCCAACCACCAACAGGCACAAGTTCATGCATCCAGAAATTATTTTAGCTGTGTTCTGGAATTTAGTAACATCATTTGGTTACACTCAGAAGTCATTCAAGAAATTTAAAAATATTTTAAAGCCTCAGCTTCAGTGAAGAAGAAAAACGTATAAAAATAGAGTAAATGTGCTAATATACATGCATTTCTTATAGCTTTTGGATCACCTCGCTGATTTAGCTGAAGTATGTCATTTTGTGATAATCAGAGTCTAAAGAAACAGGATGTGATCATAACTATCACCCACACCAATCAATTAAAATCAACTTTTTCCTCAATATCCCCTTCTATTCATAACCCTGGTTTTGACTGAAACTTTTTAAAGAATGCTACCACTAGTTGGCCAAGCAAAAATTAGCTTTTAGTGACAGAATCAGTTAAAAATACCTATTTAATTTATAACCTCGGTAGATTTTTCCTCCCTTGCTTTGCAACGTAGAAATGCATCTGCAATAAAGAACATGCAAAATGTGTAATACATAAATAAATAAATAATGAATGAATAAATAAAATTTATAATGTTGACTTGCAGAAGTAAATTTCCTATTTTTTTTTTCTTTTCACAGCATCCAAGGAGCAGAAGCAGTCTAAATGATGAAATAATGGTGTGGGTTTCTTTCCCAAGACTGCAAGCAAATTGTTGCTAGCAATTCTTAGATTAGGACTACACTTAATTTTAGTTCTGACCTAACAGATACCAAAAATTCCCATCAATTTAACTGTTCCTGACTCCACAGAGGCCAGACACTGAGTAGGTTGCTGACAAATTACTCCAGAGATTACCCTGAATCCCACTGGATGGTGCAAACTACAGGTGACAAAGCAATTGCGTTTGATTGGAGGGTGGGATTACTCAGGACAACCCCCAGACTGAATTTCAGAAGAGAAATAAATGAAATTATAGGGTTACATGTTACCTTCAGTGTTACATTCTATTGTTCTGATTTTCCTGAAGGAACTGAGGCACATCCTGACTATCTTTGGGGTTTGCTCACCTACAGCTCTTCCCTCACCTCACTTAAATTATTTTCCTAACAAACGCCTACAGTACCTTCTGCCTAGCTTTGTTATACTAATAATTCTGCATTAAAATAAATAAATAAATAAAAGATTGAGTGGTTAGAAATGGAGGAATCTAGGGAAAGTTGGTGAAATGTTAAGGAGAGATTTGTAATTTTCTATACTATTTCCCAATCCATGAATGCCTTATTGGTTTGGGTAATCAATACTGTGTGATAAACTCCTAAACAGTTTAAATTTAAGTTATTCCATATGTAGGTTAAACTGTATGTATCCCCTCATTTACTCCTTTTGTATGCATGCTGAACTGTAAAACATTTAATAATATATATGGGAAGTAAGCCAACTCTGACTGGCATAGAAACCCTGGAGATTGGTGAATAATAAATAAAACCATTTCTTCTCTGTTAGTAGCATGTGTCCTGGCTTATTGAGTCCTGCACTGATATATCACTTTTAGGAATTCACTTTGTCAATCAAACTTAAAAATCCTTCCTAAACTTTCCCTTCGTCTTTTGCAAAAAAACAATAAGATAAAAAACTTCCAAGTCTGAAATGAGACCTCTTCTTACATCTCCTTGGGGGGAATCAAAGGCTGACAGTCTGAATGTGCAGCATGCAAGAATCACAATATGGAAATCATGCCAAAATGTTTAAAAACATAAAAATAACAGATAAATAAGTAAATGGAATCTGCTGTCTAATGCAATAACTTGGCACCAAGTCAATTTTAACCTTTCAACTTTTTTAATTTATGCAGCAAGGGATTCTGAAAGTATCACAGAGAAATTATTTTTATCCATGGAGAGAAAAAATGAAAGAGCTTGAGAGTCAGGTAGATACTTTCTACTAATCCCTGGTTAGTGGGAACACTGTGAGATCACAAACCTTTTAATGACTACTGCTGAACTCATGGAAGGTTGGAATTATAAAGAAATGGGTGATCAAATTCTGTTTAGAAGCTAAAGTAAAAATATTGCCAGAGGTACTGAAAACATTCGTAATAATTCCTGTTTTCCTGAACACCAAAGAGTAACAGGAAAGTAAATGGCACCAAGACCATGCTCCCAAGAAGGTGGAGAATACAAAAGATCAATTAACCTTCTCTGTTTGCTTTTGTTTTTCCTCTGGAAAAACTTGTAATAATCATTGTATTTTTCCCATACACCAAGACAAAAGAAAGGAGAGTCAAAAGCACAGTGGCAAAAACCAAGCTCAGGCATCCACCAGAGGAACACCCTGCTCCCAATCCTTTCTGGGAGCAGCACACAGGATACAGCAGCAAGGGAGGTTGAAAAGCACCACAGCAACATCACAGGAATCTGGGGACTCCAAAGGGCCATGCACAGAAGGACAACAGCTGATTTCCAATAATTTGGAATTTTGAAAAGAAAAATTACCTCATACAGGTACTGCCATATTAACATAAGGTCATTTTTCATCTCAAAGTTTAATTTTCTTTATTTAAACATGTTCTTTTTTTTTCCTTTTTTTTTTTTTTTCAAACCTGCAATCTCCTAAGGAACCCTGTCCTGCAGAAAGTCTCTCCTAGTAGGGCTGTGCTGTGCTTCAGAAAGGAGCAGCACCTTTGGTACAGATGTTGGGGATGCTGAACATCCCCAGCATTCTCCATTGCCAAGTGACAGGGAAATATCTGCAAAAAAAGGGTTTCAAAATAGAAATGCAATCCCTACAGCTTTCTATGTCAAAGAGAACAACTGGCACAATTTTCCTTTTCCCATCTTACAAGTGAAGGAAGAATTATCTTTTGAATTTTATTTACGAGTAATAAAATAGGACATATTAAAAATATATAAAATCTGAAAGCATTAGGTAAAGCATTCCTATATATCTAGAATTGGTAAAATTAGTGACACAATATAAATCCTTTCCTTCCAGTGGAAATTTTAAAAAAGAAAGGCTGAGCCAGAGGAAGGGAAGCGGATGGCAAACTCAAAACCTTCCAAACATAAATCAACATCTCAACAGGAGCGTGTGTGCTGTCCATCCATCCAGCAGCAAATATAACAGCAGTTAAAAAGGCCAATTAGCCTGAACAAGGATGCTCAGAATGATCAAGGGAGGAGTGAGAGCTGTGCAATATCAGATACAGAAGGGAATGGAAAGATTACAGGATGAAGTTGAGAGTGTACAAAAATGATAAGAAAAGCAAAGGTGGAGAATGAAAGGAAGATTGCAAAAGATGATAAAGATAAATAAAAAGACATTTTTCAAGAACATATAGTCCAAGAGGTCAGCGAGGAAGACAGAAGGTCCTCTAAGAGATGGCACGGGTAATTTATTGACAGCAGAGGTAGGAACTGATAAAAAAAATATATATAAAAATGAATTCTTTGCCTCACTGTTCACAATGCAAGCTGGGGGCAGCACAGCAGAAATAGACGTACTGCACATTTCCCAGGGGATGAAAAAGACACACTGAAGGAAATTAAATCACTGTAGAATAGGTGATTGCCTATAGTTTGACAATGCTCTGGACAGACAGGGCTCTGCCGTGTGTAAAGAGAAAATCTTTATTACAATATACCTAAAAGGCTGCTTGCAAAGCAACAACCACATCAAAACACAGGGCCAAACTTGGGGCCCACGCTTATGAGAAGTTCCCATGGATGAAGCAGAGCTACCTGAATGCATGTGGGCAGGGATAAATTATATGGGCTACTTAAATGAACTAATCTACTGTCTTTGAAATCAAACCAGGTACTAGTGAAATTAGCTTTGAGAAATATCAGTAAAGTCCCAACGACAAGCAAATTTATCATCAACAACATGAGTGAACCTGAAGTCCAAATCACACCCTTCTTACTCTTGCAAATAATCCTATTAATTTAAATTTAATTATTCACACCAATAAGGCGAGGAAGCAATAAAATTTCCTTTTTTGTTCATCACATTTAATCACCTGATTTCATTCTTTTTGCGTGTGTTAGAAGAAAAGAATTAAATCTTCAGAGGGACACAGCTTTCCAAGGCTTGGCTGTGCCCCCCCCAGCTGCACAGCCCCTCTGCAGTGCAGGGAGCCAGTGGCTCTGGCCCTGGAAAAAGGACAACTTGCAAAATTCTGAAGCCCAAAGTACTTCATTTCATAAATCAGTTAAGGAGCTAAGTGAAAATAATGCCATTGTTTATCGCATCACTAACAAACCTAAGTGCTTAAAGGCAAGCAAATTAATATTAAGGACATTCATAAATCTCACCCAAAACATATATTATACCAATTTACAGCAGCTAAGGATCCGGCCCTTTGCTCTCATTCAATATAAAACATACACGTTGTCCTATTCAACTGAGTAGCCTCAATTCTAGTGTAAAAATAAACCTGATTCTGTATCAGTGCAATTTCATATGCACAAATCTTTCAGAAGGAATTTCAATTAAGTTAACATTATGTATGCACCCATTACTGGCACACAGTGATTGGTCTCTGACAGAAGGGAATGGACATATACACTTCTAATGTACTGCAAATGAGCAATGCTATACATTTCTCCCTTATTCTTTACAAATAAATAATGTTTCCAAATGTAAGTGATTTTAAGTGTCACTTGGTTAATCCATTAACTGGTGCTTCCAAACAGCAACGTCCTCTAGAATAATACAGGTTTGCTTTGGACAAAGAAACAAATATATTGAGAATCCCAAGAGGGCGATGGTCAGAGTTAAGGGTATGGTGTTTACATAAATTGAGCATGTCTTTCTGCTTGATCAAAATACAACTTTAGCTGTGCTCCGACTAAAATGGATTATGTAATTAACTATTCCTTTTTAAAATTACTTTACATCTTTAAATGGTGTGATAGATAAGTTTCATAGAACTCATTAATGATTTATGAGATATATTTTATTTTATTAATAAAATGCTTAGCGAGAGCTTAATCTCTCAAAATTTAATACAATGATGCATGTGCTTTAAATTAAGTCCATGGTTAAATACTTTGATGCATCTTGGTGCAGAGGTTCACCTTGAAGGACTGAGTCTACATTTATGTTTTGGGTAAAAATAAATTGAATGTTTTACAGCACATGCACAAACAAACACACATACACACACACAGAGTAAGGTTTGTATATATTCACTGTATTTCTGTAATCTTTTGTATATGACATTCCCTTTTCCCAGATATTTACATTAGACAGATGGCACACCCTTTACTGCAGTTGACCACAATTTGGCTGTTTACTAAATATTTTTTGAAATTATAGATTTTTGAGGATCACTGTCTTGATTTAGAATAGATTAAATATTTAGAAAGGCAAGCCATGCTGTGATTATTATAAGCAACTGTTATTTTTTCTGTGCAGGAGCACCGTGCTTATCATTACATATTAGGTATCTTGTAATATATAATAATATGGCTAATATTCCCACAGTATGAAGTTAATTAAATAATTAATTAAATTAATCATCATCATACTGTTAGCTAAAATTCCATAGAGTGGCATATTTTAAAAACTCCAGTTTTGTTCAATGCCTTGCTCAGAGAAAATATTTTTCTCTCCCAGCCCTGAATACAAGCATCCTTTAAAAAAATTCACCAGCATCGTGCAACAAAATGAAAAGCAAGTTCAGCTTAAATAAGTCTCTTTTTACTAACTAGTATATTAAATGTAGGTTTTAATTATTGGTTTTGATTATTTTTGAAGATTTTTGTATTTAGATGGCACACACATTTTCAATCATGTCTTAATTACTTTTAAAAATGCTGCACTGGCTTAGGGACAAGACAGATAACTTGTTAAGCATTTGAAATTTCTGAGCTGTTTTCTCAGTTCTGGCAGTCAATACCCAAGTCCAGATTGTAACCTCCTTTCTGCCTCCAAAGCCTGCCTTGGCTGCGTGTCCAGTGAGGGATTATGGATTTAGCAAGGAAGGTAAGTGTGACTACAAGCATTGGCTCACCATCTGCTCCCCAGCAGAGTTTGGGCCAACCTGCATAGCCTGCAGCAAGACCAGGGCACTGTTCTCAAGCCAGCCCTTTCCAACCTGGCTCAAGAAACACATCACATTCAGTCAGATGATTAGGTCTAAGTAGTCCATATGTAACAGAATATTTTTCCTAAATACCAAAATGAAAACAAAATGAATGCCATTTTTTTTAATTCTCCTTCCTCGATACATCAAGTTTTACACAAATAAATACTCTCTTAAGGTTTATGCAAATTATAGAAAAATAAAACTATGCATTATTTAGCAGTTCTCCTATTTCAAGATCTAACAGACTTTATTCACAGCATGTTTTTCCCTAGTTTATGTTGGCCTTCTTTTCTGATTCTACTTTTTAATTCATCTTTTTAAATTATTCCTTTTTAAATCATTATCTTATGTGACTTCATAGATTTTCATGTATTAATCTATTATTAATTTTTTTTACCATAGTCAACTTAATCTTAAATTGTTTAAATCTCTTTTAAGTGTAAACACTTGAACATGGACAGTTTTTAAAAATATGATGCTCTTTAACATTTTGGAGTATTTCTATTTGTAGCTTGTAACCTTATTCAAAAAGTTCTTGCTAAATATGTTCTCTCCTATTATAGGTACTTTTGACAGAATTATCAAGTACCACATGTGACAGGCAATAGTACTGGTTAAGGGAAAGGGAAAAAAAATCCCACACATATTGAGAGGGGGATACATTTTGTGTTACTGAAAAATATGTTTGTATTTTACATTAAAACCTGACATCTGCTTGGTGAATATAAATCTAGATTAATACACCCCCCCTCCCCTTCCTCCTTTTACTCATTCAGTTTTCTTTATGCTGATTCAGGTTAAGATTTTTTATTTTCATGAACAGCTACAAAGAATGCTGTTAAAACCAGCATTTTCCTCCCTCCAGTACAGCCCTGAACATGAAAATAGTCTGAACAAACATCTTGCCCTTTTTACTTAAACTGTTGTCTGCCGACTGCTGAATGCACACAGAAAACAATCTAAAATTGTATAACCCATAATAGAGTATATTAAATTACAACATTGGTCAGTAATGGAAACTTATTCCCAGATATGAATTATTTACAGCCCATTTAAGTAATCCATATTCAGGTGTGGCAATGAAAAAAAAAAAAGTGCAACATAAATCTTTAATGCTGACCGGTTGAGAGAGCAGAGCTGAGGATTACAGACATTTTAAAGGGAAGAGGGGGGAAAAAAAAAGCCCCTAACAGAATTGATATAGCCTGTTCAGTGGCTTACTGCACCAGCGTGCTAATAAATTGACGGATGGCGTGTCAGGGGTATGAGTTGAAATCCCAGCATTTCTAACCAGGGTGGGATCTAATAGCAGTGCACCAAAATAAAGAGTTTCTGGACCTTGATGTCACAGGACATAGTCTGTGCCTCGTTTACTGTATCCTGTAGGTGCCTGGCATATGTGATTGCCACAGAAAACCCAGTGCTTTCTGCTTTAACCCCCTAACTGTATTAGTAATTTTTCAAAGCCATTCTCGATGTGTACTCATTTTCCTACAAGCTGTCATTTTACTTTCTTATAGTTTATATTTACTCTCTTTTATTGCTCAGCCATCAGAGCCTGTACAGCCATCACACAGACACTGTCCCAGTTTCCCTGCGAGAGATACTGGGCATTCCTCACTGAAGCAAGAATTAAACCCACAAATTCTGGGAAACGTTGCCAGGTACAGTTTTGTTGTTGCTAGCGTTTCCTAAAAAAAAAAAAAAACAAAAAAACCAAAAAAACAAACAAAAACCAGACAGCTCGGGCACTCCTTCAAAACAATATAGCAAAAGATCGTGGTGGGGAAAAGCTCTCACAACTGCAATTTCTTTTGTTTCCTGGAGCAGTACCTATATTAATTCATCTTACAAAGATCATTGCTCAAGAACTAAATTTTGCATACATTAGAGAGCAGAATTAGCATCGCGCTGTGTACAACGTTCCAGGCTAACTTCTCTCCAAGCAACCATTAAAGGTCATGTTTTGACGACTGAATGGCATGTCGGCACCTTGGTTCCCCAGAGAGGCATTCCCCAGGTACATGCAAAAGGTTATTAAATTACCTTCCAAGCAACACTATCTCCTCGGATGAAAATAATTACAGGCTTTTAGAGGCATCAGAATGCTTTCTATTTTTTTAAATAAGATGAAGATGCAGTACCTAATGACCATTTTTGTGTGTGACTCATAGAGCCTGTCAGTGGTGACAGGACAAATGAGCATAATGGCATAGCTTAAAGGGGAAAGGTTCATTTTAAATAGTGACAAATAATATTTAAATGGCATTGTTGGAGACCCATCATGCTTGTAAAATGTAGTTTGTATCTCTTCTTCATCCTTTAATTTCATCACTGTCAAATGGTATTAGCTGTTAATATGCAACATCAGGTGCAGATATAATTTTTAACTATTAAATGTGCCTGTAACTAAACAATGCATCTTGATTGTTCATATATTTTGTGATAGAATAAATAACATATTTTATAATACACAATTTGCTCTGCCAAATTGTTTTGCTGTATCTATACTAAAGGAGGATGAAGGGATTAAGAATTGTTTAAAATATGATACCTTGAACAAATTTCTTCTTGCCAACTACTGAAATAGAAATTACTTTCTTTTCAGACTAATGTAATTCACAGGTTGGAAGAGCCACAGGCAAGATCATGAGATACAGTAAATTGGTCAAAACAGACCTGGGCAAACCAATACAGGCACATATATATTGTATACATGTCAATAAAAGCCACTGACAAACTCTAGTTGCCCTTACAGTTTGGCCCTAATAGAAAATGGTTTGAGTCTGAATCCTGCCGGTGCTCGTGAAATGGCTCAGGGCACAAACAGAAAATGTTTATTTTAAAATACTGAACAACAATCATTAAGCAATCTACTGCAGATGTGAATTCTCCAGCACTAATGCAAACACACGACTTGGAAAAGTTACTCTGAAGTCAATCCCATGTTTGCTGAAATGACTCACGTGGATAGAAAGTCACGACACCGCAGGTAATAAAATGCACCAGAATATAGTTGGCTGGAAAATCGCAACTTCTGGAAGTCAAACTTTCAGAAAAAAGCTTCTAATTTTTTAAGTATTTTTTCACAGCTTCATCATGTTTATTGCTATATTATTTTCAGATCACTTTCGCCAAAAATGTAGACAGTTTAGGTACCTTTGAGTTGTTAAAAGTTATAGCCAATTTTCTGAAAAATTATACCAGCTAAAAACACAACATTAAATATTTACCCTGTTGGATGTTAAAAAACGCTTACAATGAAAAATGTTCACATATTGACTATTCAAAATGGCCTTCACTTTGAAATTGTGAAATGGAAGGGATTGCAGATGTACAAGAATAAATATAAAAACAAATGAGTTGACTTGAAGTGTTGCCGGCTTTCATAAACATGCTACTGCAATAACATGTGACATTAATATTTAATTACAAAAGCACTGCTGCAAAATCTTTGAAATTAATGTTTTGCAAAATTAACATTCAGTGCACAGAAGCAAAGTCGTTCCAGGCGCGACTGTGATTAACAATGCCATTCACTTTACATATTATATTAATATATTATTCAAGCTAAGAATTAACACCTCCTAATTTAAATAAGGTGCTACATATCATGATGAGCTAAAATGCTTTTTCTTAAAATGGCCCATCTGATTTTAAGCAATCTGTGTTTATCATTTAATATTTTGTTATTGAATACTGTTCTCTGTAAAAAACTCCTTGTACTTTAATTTCAAGATGAAGAGATCTCATTAAACCAATGCCATAGTATTCAAGGATTACTGAGCCAGTGGAGCTGCGTTTTCCTTGCTGGTCTACCTGGTATCCCTCTTTTATTCCCAAGCATCAATGTTGTCATCCCCCACCTGAAGTACCTCCCTAGCTTCCCTGATGTCTAAAAAAAAAAAAAAAAAGCCGAGCATTTTCTTTCATAAACCGTTGGCTGGATCTTCAACTGCTCTAAAGGATTATAAATTCTCTTGCAGCTACATTGATTTACATCAGCTGATGATATAGCTCATATTGCCAGCATTATCACGTTGCTAGTACATTTTGGGGACGGCGATTTCTTGCTGCTCTGCATTCTGTGCTGTTTCTCATGTGTTGTAGGAGGGTAAAGACGAACCAAGGGCTCAGGGGAGGTGGCGAGTCTAACGCTCTGCCTATCTCACACAGAGCTTTCTCGCCCTCCAGCTCTACCTTTTAGCATACAGGAATTCAGGCTTGTATTGAATTCTCTGCGTTTTGAACTACAGAGGAGAGCAACTTCTGGTGGGACGCAGCGAAGCAATCAGGCCTGGAGGACTTTAAATGGGTTGACATATTCTCCAGCAGGTCAGAAAAACCAGTTATTTTTGTTTGAGGGAAATACTGATGAGACAGATGGGTACATCACTTTGGTTTAACCACACAGAACTTCATTTGCCATCTTTAATCTACTGTAATTTTTTCAGTTTTCTTATTTTTAAAATAGTGAAGAAATATATTTCTATGTTATTGCTCACATAACTATCTTTTAAGACCAGTAGCAGCAAGCAAAAGACCTTGATCTACTCCCCATATCAATAGTTGCAAATTCACTGTCTATAATTTCACTTTCATTAATTATAGAGATTAGTCACCACACACAAGGATCGAGAACTGCTTGCTAAAATTTATGCCTATACAATTAAAGCATCTGTGTTTAGCTATCAAACTTCCCTCATTGTTAGATCAAACCCATGAGCCTAGATATCTCCTGTTCAAATCATGCTTAATCTCTTAAAAAAAAAAGTCTGACAAAAAACAGTGATGATCAAGCATTTTGGTGCATGAACCTAATGTTGATAAGAGTAGAATTGTTGAAAATATGATCTGAAAAGTATTCAAGGGATCAGGAATTTAGCTATTGATGAATTAAAAAATATATCAAAAAGTTAAAACTATACAGGATAGTTAGAGGATAAGAACTTGCCAATGTCGTTAATAATTTAGGTTGCACCTTTTCAATGAGCTAAACAGAGGAAAAAGAGGAGTGAAATTGCTGTGTGTCTCCACAGAAAGCTTCTACTCTGATCTCTTCCTGCCTGGATCTGAACCAAGTGCCTTTTCCAGAAGGGAGGGAAAGAAAGGTTGGTCCACTGATTTTATCTGTAGATCCTGGTGCTGAAATGATCCCTCCCTTTTTCATGAAAATAACATGAAAGCATTGTGTCTATCATACATCCTCCCATATTTTGTTTGACAGAAAATTCACATATGAAATAATGACAAGATATTGTTTTAATTACAGTAGAAACAGAAAACCAAAAAATTAAACTCCATATTATCCCTTACATTACCTCAAATTGAGACATCACTGGGGACATTCAAATACGAAAACACCACAATCTACTTTAGTCTACCTTGCTAAAGATCCCTTTCTTTCTAAAGTATCCCCTCATCAGAAATGACCAACTGTGCACTCAAAAGATCTGAGTAAATGCTACATACCATCCACTGACAGGCCTACATTTTAATATTTTAACTTTTAAAAATCCACTCTGTTCACAACAGAAAATAATGATTCATCTAGTGTTTTCAAATATTTTATGTGAAGTCATCCCATTGAAAGGCTTGCTTTCATATTGGACTCAAAAAATCTGAACAAAACAAAAACAGAAGTATCTTTTCAACTCAGAAACAGGTAGTGGAGAATTTATTAGTGTTTAACTCTCTGAAATCTTCTACTCTCACTTATAAAACAAAATTTATTATAATACATGTCTGTAGAAATCAATGAGAACCAGAGAGCCTTTTAGAAGCGGTACATATGGCATCCAAGTTTATAGTAGAATCTCCTTCTATTTGAATAAAACATGGCATTTCAAAATAAATTAAGAGGAAAACAAAGGAGATGAAAGTGGGAATATCTTATGACCTTCTTGAAAAATGTTATTATTTTTTCTGTGCAGGGAATATTTTCAACACCACAGCTCAACATCAAAATATGGATATATAATATTCCGTTAACTTCTGATAAGTGCACTCTACGTATTCACAAAAGCACATGGAGTCCTTGAAAATTTTACATTTTAGTTGGGGAATAGTCATTAAATCAATAGAACTATCATTCCATGGTCAGTCTCCACAACCTTGGGAAGCAATGGAAAAAATATTAGAGTTGAGAAGAAATGGGAAGGCAACTCAGGAATCAAGAATGTCCCACACTGAATTCCACAAGTCTGACTTGTCATTGTTTTCCTAAAAACTCAGCTCTAATTAGGCTGGGTTTGTGTTTTTCTGGAAGACCGCATTGGTCTGTTCACTTTTATCCTGGTTTTACCTTCATGATCCACCCAAAACCACTCAGGTAGTGGGCTGCAATGCTGCTCTGCACAACAATTAACCCACAGAGAAGAAGGTATTTTACTATGCATTACCTTGTTTAGCCAAAATCATGTTCCATTGTCTAACTGCCAAATAAATGCATGGAAACATGGTGGAATGAGCCCTGCAGGTCCTGACAACACATGGATCTTTAGATGCAGACAGCCCATCACAGTAAGAGCTGTGGACATGCCCATGATTGCCAGCAGATGCAATTCTAAGAAAATATATATTTTATTTCAGGCCTTGCACAACCATATTTTTGCTGCAATGCCTCCCCAGCCAGGCGGCAGTTTCCTTCCTCAGGGCTCAAAAACCCACCACACCTTGCAGAGCTTGCCATCACATCACTGCTGCAGGAGAACAGGCTTTGCAAAACCAAGTCCTGATGGCCTTATAGAGAAATGTATTCTTCATCTATTTGCTCACAATTTTTTTTCTCTCTCTTCCCTTTACTCACTACCTCTAGCTAAACTCATTGAGCTCAACTTCGCTGCACCAGCCCCTACAAGAAAAATATTTGTGCCACTGGTACCCAAAACACAAATAGCCTTGCCTATTCCTTTCCTAGAAAAGTGCAAGTAGAAAGTAAACAAACAAACAAACAAACAAAAAAGAAAAAAAGAAACAGCATTTCTTATCCTCTAGCTTCTCCAAGTTTTTTTTTTTTTAATGAATTCTCTTTCACAGTAGGTCCAACTCTGGACTACAGAGGCTACAGCCTCCTCTGGATGGTTACCAGGTTTTCTGCCTTCACCAACTGTAAAAAAAAAAAAAAAAAAAAAGAAACAGCATTTCTTATCTTCTAGCTTCTTCAATTTTTTTTTTTTTTAATGAATTCTCTTTCACAGTAGGTCCAACTCTGGACTACAGAGGCTACAGCCTCCTCTGGATGGTTACCAGGTTTTCTGCCTTCACCAACTGTAAGTGAAGATCTCTATCTGTATTGAAAAGAAACTTTTCTGAGCAGATTTCATCTCAGAATTGACTTTACTTTTGTTTAGTGGCACCAAATCCTTACCTGATGAAGTAAGGACCTTTTATATAATTTATAAATATGTAACATCTATAAAATCAGACTTCTGAAATTCATGGAAGAAGCAAATAAAATTTTGGCTCATTCAGGCAGGAATCACCATTCTTGTATTTATCTTAGCTCTGTCTTCTCAAAATGTTGCTTTCTGTACTGTTGCTATGAGTACATCAGTGGAAGTTTAACTAAATTCTTGCTAATAAACAGCAAAACCATTGACTGAAAAAACCCACATTCTTTTTAATGAAATAAGATTTATCTCATTAATAATCTGATGATCCAGGCTGTCTTTCACTCACTATACCAGTGAATTTCCTTGACGGATTGGCTTAAGTAAATCTTGTCTGGCTTTTCTATCAGTGTAAAATCATAGAATTTGGCGCAAACCACTGAAATGTTTTAACCTAAAGGCTTTATTTTAGACACCTGAAGCTTCTGAGTGCCAGCACTGCAGCAAACAGAAACAGAACCGGTATTTATTGAGAAATAGAACAAGTTATGACACTTTTTGTAGGAATCAGCAGTGATATTTGAAACAAAGGAATCTCATCCAGTCCACAGATATTATAAATAGGGCCGTGCAATAACCAGGATACCATGAAGGAAGAATCAAACAAAAACTAAAGCCAGAAATCTGCGTTCACCTGGGGGTGGGGAACTGTCTGAATGCTGCAAAAGTAAAATTCAGAGGATTTATTATTGATAACTAAAACGGTGACCTCTCTGGTCTTGCATGTTTTGTGATGTAACCTGTGATTTCTGCCAAGCACTTATAACAGTTCTCATCACAACATGAACTGATAGTGTGATATGTTAACATCACCACCAATGCACGCCAGCATTACACTTCTCTTTCTTCGGTTAGACAGCTTTCCTTCAGGCCATCAGACACTGGAGGTCTGCACAAAAATGTACCTCTCCAAAGCAAGCAAATCCCCACGAATCTGAGTACAATTAAACCAGTTCTACTTAAAATGGCTTACTGATTCCTGCTTTTCATTTTAATCGGACAGGCAACAGAAAGTTCAGATCCAATTCCAGATTTTTAAATTGTTTAAAGCCCAGTAGTGTCTACATTTGCTGTCTCTTTCAGACCTATCTAAAAATAACATTCAGCAAAAGAAAGGAGATAAAAAGTAAGAATTTTAATATCCTGTTTTCCAGTTTTTCTTTATTTCTTTCTAATATCAGATAACCTAATAATACAACATATAATAAATATTTAAGGGGAAATAGCGATGAATTTACATTGTGCTTTCTAAAGTCTGTTCTTGAAAGGCTGATTACTCACAAATTGTAATGGGTCTATTTTACAAAATGTATATTTCTTTCATGATATGATTCTTTAGCCTTAATATTCACTTGATTCCCACTGATTACAATAGCTATGTACAAGAACAACAGTAGATGGGACAAGATGGAGCTACAGAAATATTCTCCTTTTAGGTACACACACACTCTTCAGGTCCTTAAAGTACAAATGTGCCTTTACACATGCTCTGGTATCCTCATTACAAGTCTAATGAAAATAAAATCACTGAATGCATAGATTGCAAAAGCATTGGGGTGCTTTCACCCTAAAAAAAAACCAAAAAAAGCAAAAGCAAAACCAACCAACCAAAAAAAAACCCCAACAGCACAGGATTGGTTTTCCCATCTTTAACCCTTCCCCATGTTCCCAAGGGTGGTACCTCAATTCATTCAAGAGCTGAGTCCCAACATACAGAGCAAACAAATTTTTAATGTTTTTAACCAGCTACCAACATTTTTTTTCCACCTGAGAAGGAAATTTGGATGGCTTAATGGTACGGAGGCATTGGGGTTCCTAGCTGGCATACTACCTGAGAACGGCTGTGGGTTTCTTCTTTAAGAACAGTCCCTAAATCCTCACTTTTCCTCTTATTCCTTCCCCTTCCCAAGCAGCCAGTTCTCTTAATCATGCATCTTTCAATTCCTTTCCAAGGGTCCAGTTGGCTCTTTCATTGTCCTCTTGGATAGTCAAACACTGGGACTTCCTATCTCATTTCTTCTTGTAAGAAACGCCAAACATTTATTTGCCACCTAAATGCACTTTTTGGCTCCTCATCTGAGGAGCCACACAAATAAAGGAGAACACTACAGATTTTAGGGGTAAATGAGAAAAATCACATAGGATTTCATGCAGGGATAAAAAAAAAAAAAAAAAAAAAAAAAAAAAAAAAACTTTTTTTTT